>NC_056743.1:1272336805-1272403775 GCF_019279795.1 Protopterus annectens
TAGCAAATCTTTTCCATTTGCTAGAATACAGTTTCTTTGTAGCAGACTTATGGGCCAAAGATAATATGTGTACAACCTCTGGATCCAATGTATGACTCCTGACTATAGTCGGAAGAGGAGGAGCCAAGCAGTCAATTTTAAGGTGTGCAGGGACTGGTGGAAGAGTCCCGACTGATGAACCAAAAGATCTGGGATCTGATCCAGGAACCATGGACCTTCCAGAGCATATTTCCGAAGGTAGGGAAACCATACTTGACGAGGCCAGTAAGGAGCAATTAAGATCATTTTGCTCCCCAAGAGAGATGCCTTTTGAATCACCCTGGGAAGGAGGAACTGGAGGGAAGGCATAAAGCAAGCCGGTGGGCCAAGGACGGACTAGAGCGTCCATGGGGCTCTTCCCCAGAGCCGGGGTTAGAGAGAAGAATTCTTTGCACTTCGCATTCAGAGGAGTCGCGAAGAGGTCGCAACACGGAACTCCCCATTTGCTGAAAATCTGACTTGCAACTGTCATATTCAGAGACCATTCGTGAGGAGAGAGGATGGTTCTGCTCAATCTGTCGGCTATCACATTGGACTTGCCAGGTATGTGAGTAGCCACTAGAAAGCGTTTGGTCGAGACTGCCCATTCCCAAACTCTCATGGCTTCTCTGCAAAGAGGATAGGATCTGGTCCCTCCCTGTTTGTTCAGGTACCAGACAACTGACATGTTGTCTGAGTGAACGGCAATTACGCCCTGAGGGAGATAATCGTGAAGGGCTTGAAGGGACAGAAGTACTGCCCTCATTTCTAGGATGTTGATATGAAGCAGGGTCTCTTCCGGGTGCCATTTGCCTTGGACTGACCTGCCCAGGGAATGCCCCCCCCACCCCATCTGGGAGGCGTCCATGGTCAAAGTGGCCGCAGGAGGAGGTAGAACAAAGGGTCGTCCCTGATCCAAATTGGAGGGCACTAGCCACCAGCGAAGGTCCCGTTTGCAAGATTCTGTGATCCATATGAGGTGACTGAGAGGGAGTTCCTGAAAGGACCACTGAGCTGAAAGAAGCCACTGGAGAATTCTCATGTGCAACCTTGCCAAGGGGACTAGAAGAACCGTGGCGGACATGGATCCCAATAGCTGCAGGACCATCCTGGCTGGAGCTTTGGACCTGGGAAGTAAGGCTCGAACTTGAGTCTGTATGGTTTGTATTCTGTCTGTAGATAGATAGACCCGCATTCGGTTTGAGTCTATCTCTACCCCTATGAATCTTATTCGTTGAGATGGCAGCAACACCGACTTTGGCCAATTGAAGGTGATTCCAAGGGAACTGCCCAGTGATATAGTGGCTTGAAGGCTCTGCAGTAGTAGATGCCTGGAGGTGGCAGTTAGGGGCCAGTCGTCTAGATACGGAAACACCTGGAATCCTAGACTTCTCAGGTGAGCGGTCACGACTACCAAACACTTGGTGAACACCCTGGGGGCTGTGGTGAGAACAAAGGGCTGCACACAGAACTGAAAATGACCACCTCCTAGGCTGAAGCGCAGATGTCTCCTGGACGCTTGATGTACCATGATATGGTAATAAGCGTCCTTGAGATCTATGGAGCACATCCAAACGCCCTTCTCCAGCAATGGGAGAATGGTTTGTAGGGTGACCATTCGGAACTTGGACTTTCTGACTGAATGGTTTAGGATGCTGAGGTCCAAAATGGGCCTCAAGTCCCCGGTCTTTTTTGGCACCAAAAAGAATCTTGAGTAAGTCCCTAATCCGATCTGGACTGCGGGGACCGGTTGGATGACTCCTTTTTGCAGCAGCTTTGAAACTTCTGAGGCTGCAGTATCCCGTTGACTGGGTGGCGGGTCCGGGATTTTTTTGGACTGGGGGGGGGGGGATAAGAGAATGGGATGGTGTAACCTCCGGCGATAATTCGACGCACCCATCGGTCCTGAGTGATACCTTCCCAGGCTTTTAGGTGCTTCGAGAAACGACCCCCGACTGGCTCCGGAGCTGCACAGTCGGGCAATCCCTCAGGGACTGTGAAAGGCTGAAGAGCCACGAAAAGACTCGCGGTCTCCAGTGTTGCGAGGGCCTCTGCCGCCTCTGGGACGGCGCCTTCCGGAAGAATTTCCCCCTCCCCTGCCTCTGGAAGGGGAATCCTCCTGCTGAGAGGGGTAAGGCTTCTGAGATCTACGGAACCACATTTTCCCTCATCTTTTAGCCTTGGGATAAGGCCGAAAGGGAGTGGAAAATCGTGCCCCGGGCAGTCAGAGTCTTACCCTCCTGTTCACAGCGGGTCAGTGTGTCCTTTACCTTGGGTCCAAACAGGGAGGACCCATCAAAGGGGCGTCGGCAAAGGAAGACTTAAAGGCCTCCGAATGACACAGGTGGAGCCAGGCTTGTCTCCGTAGAGCAATGCCTGTACCCGCCACTCTACTCGCCCCTTCGGCCGCATAAGAAATGAGCCTCATGGACGAGTTTGAGATGGACGACATTGTAGCCAGCTGAGAGCCAACCGTCTGGGCCAGCTCCTCAGGCAGGTTACCCAAGAGGGTATTGGATAGTTCTTTAATCAGATCCCTCTGAAATCTGGTAAAGTGCGTAAGGTAGTTCAAGGACCTCAATGTAAAGGCCGCTGAACTCAGGGTACGCTTTCCGTACCGATCCATGCTCCTAGACTCCTTATTAGGAGGATGGACAGACGTCGAAGCCTCTGCTACATCTTGCTGGGTAGCAGATGCCACCACCAAAGCATCTACAGCCACACCTTTAGTTAGAAACTCTTTTTCAGGGGGTGCCGAGAGGAACTTATTCGGACGAGCAGGCACCGGTGCAACAGAGTCTGGGTGTTCCATGCCCTTCGACAGATCAAATCCAAGAGCTCATCGAAGGGCGGAGACACCCAGGAGGCGGAGGGCTGAGCGCCGAAGGCCTTCAGGAACACCGACTCATCAGCAGAAGGAGGTTTGGACTGCCAGCCGCCTCGTTGTTTTAGGGCTTCCAGGATGTCTGCAAAGGAGACATCATCCGAGGACGACTTAGGGGACCCCTCTGCATCATCGAGATCAGTGTCTGATGTAAGAGACTCATCAGGGGAGTCAACGTGCTTCCTCTTGCACGATCTCTTCCTGGGGGGGTTCTTCCGAAGAGGCTTCAGAAGGACCTCCAAGAGGGGGAGAAACCCCAGTGGGGGTAACCTCAGGCCCCGGGGCTCCGCTGTCTAAGGACAGGGGGACTGCCAAAGACCCAGTCTCAGTATGCAGGGAAGGAGCTGGGGAGACTGTGGAGGTAGCCAAGAAGATTTGGCTAACGCACTCCTCATAGCCCTGAAGGCGGGACCACCAGAATCCTGGGAGGGTCCCACCTCAGTGGCCACGACAGTGGACGGCACTCCTGCCGCCGACGCACCAAGAGGGAGACTAGGGACCGAAAACATCAATCCCGAAGCCTCCCCCCCAGGGCCGACGGAAGAAGTCCGTGTACTGAACTCCGACACAAGAGCCGGAGTTGGAGCAAGGGTCGGGCCCGACCCTAAAACCTCCACCGGTTCCACCAGCACCGGCTCCAACGGTGCCGAGGCTGTTGGAGGAGGAACCATAGTAGGAAGTGGACCATCGGCCCGAGCCGAATGGGCTGGAGCCGAAACTAGCTTTTGGAACACCTGAGACTGGAAGAGTCTTAGGAGCACCCTGTCGATATCCGAATCGGACATCTTGGATGATCTGGAGGATACCGATCGCGCCTGAACCGATTTGTCCATCGGCTCCAAAGGACTCTGGGACCGGCTCCGAATGGACTCTACCACTATCGGCTCAGAGGGAGATCTCAAGGCAATTTCCCTCGGTGCAGATAAGGACTTCGGCTCCGAGGGGAAGAGTCTGAGCCGGTAACCCTTATCGGCTCCAATATCAGTGGAGCCGATGAAGGTGACCCGCCTCTCGATGCCCCAGTCCTCGGCTCAAACCAGAGGGGTCGAGGCTGGAGGCATCGAGGCAGACCGTTCGCCTCGGCTCCGAAGTCCGTGGAGCCGATGGAGAAGTCTGCTTAGATTTTTTAGCAGTCGGTTCCGACTGACTGGTCGGAGCCGACACTTTCTTCTTTTTTGAAGAAGGAGAGAAAGATAAAGCCTCCTCGAAGGATGGCTTAATTAACCCCTTAAGGATTAATTTGTTTTTCCTCTCCTGGAGGACCCTTGATGAGAAGGCGTGACACACGCTACAAGATTCTTGTAGGTGCTTGGCGCCTAAGCAATAGACGCACAAGGAGTGGTCGTCCGTTATGGACATTTTATAACCACACCTCGTGCACTTTTTAAACCCAGAAGGTCTATGCTCTTTGGACATAACTAATTTCTAAAACAGTACCTGTATGAAGAGAAATACAACAAACTAAACAGTTTAAGAGCAACAACAGAAAAAAGTTTTTTTTTTTTTTTTTTTTTTTTACAATACAGTTGAACAAACCACACAGAAAGAGAGAGAGTCAAGACCCTCTAACTTAAACGGGCACTTGACCCACGAAAGAAACAGTAATAGCAAGGCAACAGGGGAAGGCCCCTCTAACTAAAACGGGAAACCTTCCCTGACGAAAAAAACACAAATTTCTCAACAAAAATTGATTAATACACACTCGTATGACAATAGCTGTTAAAACAGCTTTTGGGTTTAAAGCAAGCAAATTTCTGACAGGAAAAAGCCTAAATAAATAGTACTTAGCCCAGCCAAGTTGAGACCACGTCTAAGCTTGTAAGCGGCAAACGAGATCTGGGGGATTAGTGGTGGTGCATCCTGGGATAAAGATAGCTCAGCCAATAAGAGGCCTCGCTCTATAGCATAAGCGTGCCGAGTCGGAGCCGAGGGATCGGCTCCGAGCCCATCAGTACAGAATGTAGGCGAGATAGGATCACATAACATCTACGTATTTTTGTATTAAAAGGATGAAATCCAATGCCTTCAGTATACAACATGTTATAAAAAGATGTTACATCTGCCTGCTTGGTGGGTAGTCTATGTGAAAATTAAAAGTCCTATGAAATTTCTTCAAGGACAAGTAGAGAGGCAAAACATTTTAATTTATATTTTTCTGACCATTTTCAAGAATATTCACATTTATACTTGTTTGTGATTAGAAACTAGTAGTAGGACATTCAAAGTACATCTGTAGATAAACCACTGCATTTTTTTTATAATGATCCTTTTTAGTGGAAGGTCTAAGCTTCAGCCTCACAATAAGGTAATTAATGAGCTTTCAAATAAGTGAAGATGTGGTAAAAACATTTGCAGGCAGCCTTACAGTAACCCCCCCCCCCCCCAAAAGTACAGTTTTGTACCTACCATAAATGTAGATGTCCGAGAGGTATGCATCAGCAGTCCTAACAAATGGGTTGTCCTGCCCTCAGGCAGCCCTTCGGTCGGCCGGATTCCAAAGTCTGGGTCTGGCCTCGGCTGGTGTCGCACTTCACCCGACGTCATAGCTGCAGTTCTTCGGGTATAAAGGCATCAGCCGACGCGATTTTCCTCAGTGTTTCTTGCCCCAGATGCCCTCTAGGAAGGCTAAATTTGGATAAATGCAAAAGTTTCCAAACAGAGAGCAAATAGAAATAAACATGTATATACATATATACAAACAAATACACCATAATAGATTCCCCCAGCTAGCTACAAGATGGGCAAATACCCTAGGAGTACCACAGTGGGGAAGGAGGGTGGGTAATCCTGACTGCAGATGCATACCTCTCGGACATCTACATTTATGGTAGGTACAAAACTGTACTATGTCCTTCAAGGATGCATCTGCAGTCCTAACAAATGGGTAGAATACCATAGCCAAACTGGGGGAGGAGGCCCTAACAAGATTATGGTGTAGATAAGATCCCTTACAAAACAGCAGTGGCAAAACCTGCTTGAGATCTGGAGTATAAGGGTAGATTATAATGCTTGGCAAATGTATGCACGGAGCTCCAAGTAGCAGCCTCTAAAATGTCTTTTGTAGCCACTCCTCGTAAAAAAGCTGTAGTAGTGGCTGTAGCCCTTGTGGAGTGAGGTCTGATATTCTCTGGAGTTGCCTTTCCATGATAAGAATAACAAAATCTAATGCAATTTCCTATCCATTTTGAGATTGTCTGTTTTGAAATTGCTTTTCCTTCCATGCCTGTGGCATATGCTACCAGAAGCTGGTCAGTTTTTCTATTGTTCTTGGTTCTGTCCAGGTAGTAACTCTATTGCCTATGCACATCCAAGGTATGCAGCAGTCTTTCTCCCCTGTTCTGTGGGTTGGGGAAGAATGTAGGTAGGTGGATTGCTTGGTTTAAAGATACCCTGGAGACCACCTTTGGCATAAAGGTAGGATTAGTTCTCATGGACACTCTATCCTGATGGAAGATAAGGAAGGGTTGCACTGCCATTAATGCCTGTAATTCAGAAACCCTTCTTGCTGAAGTGATTGCAAGCAGGAAAGCAGTTTTCCATGATAAGTACTGTAATTCTGCTGTTGCTGCTGGTTCAAAAGGGGGAAGTGTCAACTTTTCTAGCATAAAGTTCAAGTCCCATGTAGGCAATGGTGGCTTCCTTGGTGGCTTTACATTTTTGATTCCTCTCAGAAACTGCCTGAGTAGAGGATGAGAGAAGACTGGAGGATCCATGTTGTATTCTGCTGAAATAGCTGACGCATGAATCTTAATGGAAGAGTAAGACAGGCCATTGTGGAAAAGCTCTGCTAAGTATTCCAGGATGTTAGCTATGTTTACCAGTGCTACATTTTGACCTTTTGCTGCACTCCAAAAGAGATATCTTTTCCATTTCGCTGAGTAAGTTTTTCTTGTTGAGGGTCTGCGAGCTTCCAAGATAATGTCTTTAACCCTTTGAGATAAATCTGGGTTATTTTGTCTTATGCAATGCTCCAAGCAGCTAGCTGCAGTGTTGTCAGGTTCGGATGCAGGGTTTTGAAGTTGTTCTGTGTTAGCAGTAAAGGAACCTGGGGTAGAGGCCATGCGAGTTCGAGACATACTCCTCAGTAGTGGGTACCAGTGCTGCCTCGGCCAGTCTGGAGCTATCAGTATGATCCTTGGGTGGTCTTCTTTGATCTTCAATAGCACCTTGTGCATCAAAGGAAGAGGTGGGAATGCATATGCTGTCAGGTTTTCCCAACTGAAAGATAGGGAGTCCACCTTCCAAGCAAGTGGGTGGTATGTCCTTGTGCAGAATTTTTTCAATTGGTGATTGTGTGGGGATGCGAATAGGTCTATTTCTGGTAGTCCCCATTTCCTTGTGATGGATTTGAAGATGTCTGGATGCAGCATCCATTCGTGGGCATCTGTGGTAGTCCTGCTTAAGATGTCTGCTAGTATGTTCTCTTTCCCTGGCACAAATATTGCCTTGAGCTGTATGTTGAGGCTTAGGGCCACATTCCAGAGATCCATTGCCATCCGGCATAGAGGATATGAATGTGTGCCTCCCTGTTTGTTGATATACCACATAACTGTGGTGTTGTCCGTCCTTATCAGCAATTGTTCCTGTTGGAGAAATGGTCTGAATGCCTGAATTGCCAGTTTTACTGCCAGCATCTCTTTTTGGTTTATGTGTAGGTTTAGCTGGTCTTGAGTCCATAAGCCTTGTATGCACTTGTCCAGCATGTGTGCCTTCCAACCAAGGTCTGAGGCGTCTGTGGTGATAGTCTGGCTTGGTTGAGGGCTGTGGAAGGGCAGTCCTTTGTTCAATTGACAGGCCTGAGCCCACCATCGGAATTCTTGCTTCAGGCATGGAATTTTTGGAATTTGGGTTTCTAGGCTGTGCTTGTGCTGAGACCATGAATTCCTGAGGTACCATTGCAACTTCCTCATATGCAGTCTGGCATGTGGGATCAAAATTATGCAGGATGCCATGTAACCCAGGGCTTGCAGGACTTTCCTTGCTGTAAGCTGGTTCTGCGTTGTTAATGCCATGAAGTAGAGTGAAAGGTGCTTTTGTTTTTCTGCTGTGAGGGATGCCATTTGATTTGATGTGTCCGGTTCTGCACCCAAGAAAGTTATACTTTGGGATGGCAACAGCCTTGACTTTTTTATATTGACTGTGTATCCCAAGGCTTGGAGTAGATGAATGACCCTTTTCAAGGCTTTTGTTAATTTGTTTTTGTTGTCCGCTTGTAGCAGGCAGTCGTCCAGGTAAGGGTAAATTTGAATTCCCTGAAGCCTGCAATGAGCAATTACTGATGCCAGGCATTTCGTGAATACTCTGGGCGCAGTAGATAAGCCAAAAGGCAATGCTGAGAATTGATAATGCTCTGATCCTGCAAGAAATCTGAGGTATCTTCTGCAATTTGGTCGTATGGGGACGTGCAGGTATGCCTCCTTGAGATCTAGAGCTACCAGCCAAGACTCCTTGCCCAGCATGGGAAGAAGCTGCTGTAGAGTCAGCATTTTGAATTTTGGGACAATGAGGTATGTGTTCAGTGGACAGGTCTAGAATAGGTCTCCATTGATTTTCCTTCCTTGGCACCAGGAAAAGTCTGGAGTAAAATCCTTGCCCTTGTTCCATAGATGGTACCTTTTCTATAGCTCTCACCCTTAAGTTGTCTATTTGTTCTAGAGCGTTTGCCATTTGATTTGGAGGTAGGTTTGGCATTCCTCTCTTCCTTGGTAGAGTATGGAAGTGAAACCTGTAACCTTTGTCTATTGTCTGTAAAATCCATTTGTCTCCTGTAATGCAATGCCAGTTTACTGAAAATAAGGCTAGCTTTCCGCCTAAGGGTGCTTCTAGTTGTTCCCTGGTAGGCGGCTTCAGAGCCAAGTCACTGTGATTGTCCTGTGGAAGTGGTAGTGGCTGGGTCTGCAGCAGTACTTCGCTGGTTGTTAGGCTGCCACTGATGTCCTCTGTAGGCACCTCTGGATTGACCTCTACCTCTTGTGCGCCTATTCCTGCCTCTCTGTGCTCTGTTGGAGTCTGGAAAGGACCAATTCTTGGAAGGCCAGTTCCTACTAAACCTTGGAGGCTGGACCTGTAAGAAATCCTTGACTGTCAGGACAGATTTTGCTTTCTCTTCCACCTTCTTAAGCACTTGCTGTGCAGGAGAGCCAAACAAACTGTGTTTATCCATGGGAGCATCTAGGAGCTTTGATTTTACATGGTCTGGTAAGGACTGCTCTTTTAACCATGCATGCCTTCTGATCACTGTACCAGTCATAGCTGATCTAAAGGAGGCCTCCAGTGCATCATAGCCGCATTTTAAGGAATGATTACTGACCTGCTGTATGTTATGTACCATTTCCTGAAGAGACTTTCGGTCTAAAGGTTCAGGTGAGGACATTTTTTTAGATAACTGATCTAACAAATTCCTGATACTGAATCATGTGGAATTGACAGTTTAAGGCCCTAGCCGAAAGAGTTGGAGAGATGGGGTAAAAAAGTTTATACTTCTGCAAGGCCCTAGATTCCCTTTCAGAGGGGGAGTGGGTTTTTGGCAGAGGTAGCTGCTACCGCTTTGGGGCCCTGTGAAACAGTTTCAGGATCTGCAAAAGGAGCCTTATACAAGTGATTATGTGTGTCCGGAACCCTGTAGTATCTGTCGGGCTTAGCAGGGGCCTGAGGGAGTGAATCTGGAGCAGTACAAGCATCATTAAATGCATCATCCACAACTGTAAGTACTGGAGGAATGGCTAAAGGCCTATGCTGTGGTAAATGCAAAAAAGTTCTAAGCCTTTTCCTAGAGTCTGAGAAATCCTGACCCTGCCATTGAATTGTTCCCTCATAGCATGCAGGGTTTCCCCAAAGGAAAATTCCTCAGGAGGAGAGGCAGAAGGAATGGAGTATTCTGCATCAGAGTCCTCATATGGAGAATAAGGGCCCTCAGGAGGGTTTGTATTTTCTGATTCGTCTGAGGAGTAATCAGTGGAAACTGGCTCAGGGGGTTCTGCTCTAGGCCTCTTCTCTGGAGAGGGTTGAGAGGCCCTATCAGGGTGAGACTTGGATCCCCTGATCAAAGAAATGAGATCCTCTGCTAGACTAAGCATTTGAGTACTAGAGCTAGGCCTGTGAGAGGGGGCTTTAGTAGGCACGGCCTTGGAAGATTTAGCTGCTTTAGCCCTGGCAAATGCCTTAATTGACATGGATGCAGGGGGCCTAGCAGCTCCACGTGCAGGAGTAGATACATCTAGGGGAATAGTATCTGATAAATCCTGAGAAACTGTAAGAGCAGGAGGAATTTCAGTAGCAGATTCAGCAATGCTGGAAGAGGCCTCGGTAGTAGGAGGCATGCTTTCGGCCGAAGGAAGAACCGCAGACTCGGTTACAGCCGAAACCGAGACACTTGCGGTTGGCTTAACCGCGGTTTCGGCCGAAACCGCAGACCGCGAGTGTCGGTCCTTTTCCTTACGCTTTTTAGCTAAATGCAAAGTCGGAGTCACCGACGGCATGATATAAGCAAAAGCGGAGCCGAAAAACTCCTCGGCAAACTCCGACCGACGTCTAAGCGTCCGTCGGTTGAAGGAAGCACAGGCTAAACAAGCTGCTACGTCGTGGTCTGGGCCTAAACAAGGTAGGCAGTAAGAGTGGAAGTCTTTATGAGGTATTTGTTTCCCACAAGTTAAACAGTTATTCACTTTTTCTGACATCGGCTGAGGCAAGAAAGAGTCCCCAACGGGGTACTTAGCTTTTTAGAAGTCTTCGGTAGTAGTAATCTCTGGATCTGACCGACCGGCACTTGCGAACAGCTTCTGCTTCGGGCGCCACACGGCAAGAAAGACTGGGGAAAATGGCGTTGGCTGATGCCTTTATACCCGAAGAACTGCAGCTATGACGTCGGGTGAAGTGCGACACCAGCCGAGGCCAGACCCAGACTTTGGAATCCGGCCGACCGAAGGGCTGCCTGAGGCCAGGACAACCCATTTGTTAGGACTGCAGATGCATCCTTGAAGGACATCTACCAAACACCACAAATACCTGAAGATTATCATAACTTTTTATATGGCTCTTTCTTCCTGTTACACAGATAAGATCTTTTTATAATAATAATTGGTAGCAAGAAACCAATACTTAGAAACCGCTATTAATTTAAATAATAAAAATATTTAAAATCCACAAATTAACACCTACTAAAATTATACGACCTATAGCTAAAAAGAAGTTATGTACTCACCATAATGTCCTATCTGGGTTGTCCATTTTTATTCTTCCTCAACAATTGGGTTCCAACTCAGCTGTTATTTTAGCTCGTGGCCACCAAAAACACTTGGAACTCCTCACTTACCCAAAATGCACCAACCCCCAACTTACCTCAGATCTTGTTTGCTGTTTGACAAAGTAGGAAGTACTAATATAAATTCCTGACAGAAGCCACCATATCTGGAGCTCAACATGAAGGGCACTGGTGTCCTCATAAACTCTCTTTCTTCCAGGAATCAATTGTGAAAGGGTTGGGGGTTGGTGGGTGGGGCGCTGAGGAAGGAGGACAATGGACAGCACAGATGGAACTTTATGGTGAGTACATAACTTTTTGATCTGATGTTGTCAATTTTCATTCATTCCTCAACAGTTGGGACAGAGTCCCCATCTACCTAAAATCCTGGGTGGACTCTAAGGAAGGATATTCCTGAGCACTGTTGAGCCAAAAGCTGCTCTTCCCCTCACGACAATATCTAGTTTGTAATGAGTAATAAAGGAAACAGCATTGGCCAAAGTTGCAGCTGCACATATGTTGTCCATGGAAGCCCTGGACAGAAACACTGAAGTAGCAGCCATGGACTTAGTTTAATGGCCTCTTAAAGGTTTTGGTAAGGACAGACCCAATTTACTGCAGATAAACGAAATACAATCAATTAAGCCATCTGGCTATTGTTAACTTTTACAACCGATTTACAAAATTTAGAATCTGCAAAGGAGACAAATATTTGATCCTTCTTTCTAATTCCGTGTGTTCTATGTAAAGAAACATAATTGTCTGCGAACATCCAGTAAGTGCAACATATATACAGCTTTGTTTGCAAATTTAGGAAAGAAGACTGACAAATTAATGGACTAGTTGATGGCAGATTCTGACCTTAGGAAGGAAAGGAGGATTGGTTCATAATGTTACTCTATCCCTGTGAAAAATCAAGTAGGGCTAGGGAGGTTTAGAAGACAATGCTTGAAGTTTTGAAATTCTTCTAGCAGAGTTGATGGCTATAAAAAATATAGTCTTCTAGGTCAGAAACTTTAGGTCACACTTTGCTGCTGGTTCAAAAGGGGGATGAATCATGGTCAGCAGTACCAAATTTAAGTCCCATGTAGGAGCTGGATGTTTATAAAGACATCTCAAAAGAAGGATACCTCAAAAGAAGGCCTTACAAAGTTTAGATGAAAGCAGGTTAGAGTTCTCAAATCCAATGTAAAAATTAGAGATGGTTTCTAATTGAATTCTAATGTTTGAGAAGCTAGCGCCTTCATTGAAAATTGTTACCAAAAATTCAAGGACACTTTGTACAGGGGATGAAAGAAGGTCAATATGTTTCTGATGCACCCAAAAAAACAAACCTCTTCCATTTACTTCTGTAAAGTTTTCTTGTAGAAGCTTTATGGCAGGATAAACGTACATAATGGACGGGGGACGAGAGCATAGGTTGTCTGGCTATTAATGGAAGTGGAGAAACCATTCTGTCAGCTATAGTTTTGAGATATCTGAGTGAATCATGCCATACTTCTTTTCATAATATAGAATTTCCCCTTTGTCTGGATCTGATGAGGTCAGCAATGCAATCCCACAACTGCAGATCAATACATATACATGTACCTCCTTCAAAGTGAGGGATATATAAACTTGGCATGCACTTGTTTTTATATATTATTTGATAAGCATGAAACATTTTACTTTTTCAACTGATTCAATAAGTTTTAATACCAATTATTCACACTACAGCTGTTAGTTATAACATGAACAGCAAATTGATTTACAGCTTGGCCAACATACAAGATACAAACAAGACAATCCAAACACCCCACCAACATTATCCAACTCCTATCAACCATACTTCTATCAGGAGATATACACCCTAACCCAGGCCCAAACACCACTTACTCTACATCTAAATCCATCCTATTAGCTTCTCTAAATGCCCAAAGCATAGCTAACAAAATCCCCAATCTTCATGCCTGGCTTCACCACAACAAGCCTGACATCCTAGCTATTTCGGAAACCTGGTTAAAACCTCATATAAAAGATGCTGAAATAGTACCATCAAACTACTCTATCATCAGAAAAGACAGGGTACAAAAAAAGGGTGGGGGAGTAGCTCTACTCTACTCATCCTCCCTATCCATTACTCCCTATAACAAACCCATTCCTCAATTCTCCAATGCAGAATTAGTTTTAGCTCTATTTTCTTTAAATAAACACAAACACATTTGCATAGCGTCACTTTACATCCCCCCCTGGAGACAATATCTCAGTACTTGAGGATATCCTATCCTGGCTTTCTACCAATATCAGTAATGAAACTATTATCATGGGAGACACAAGTATTAATTGGTCTTCCATTCATTCACCTACACACCGCCTAAACATCAACCTTTATAAGTACTCTCAGTTCATCAATCTCCCTACTAGACCCTCTAAAGACTTCTCCAGTGGAAGTACCCTAGACTGGATCTTAGTCTCTCACCCTCACAACTACAATGATAGTGGAACTCTTCCTAATTCCCTCAGTGACCATCTTCCCATTTTCACCAGACGTCTTCATCTCCATTACAAGTAACCCATAATTACATCAGCACTTGCTACCTAAAAAACTTCAACCCAATAGCCTTCTCAGACTACCTAAAATCAATAAACTGGAACCCCCTAAAAACTCTACCCCTAGATAATGCTGTTGAACACTTCAATACAACTTTCCTAAAACTGCTGGATAGTTTTGCCCCCATAAAAACCAAAAGAATAAGAAACAAAACCACCCCCTGGCTAACAAAAACCGCTATGCGACTCAGAGACAAAACATGGGCATGTTACCAAAGAAACAAAATTCCCACCACCCTTAATGAATTCAAAACACTTCGCAATAGAGTTAAAAAGCTTATCACAATTGATAAACAGAATTATTTCTCCTTACCCCAAAACAACCATAAAACCAATCCACAAAAATTCTGTAAAGGCATCACTACCCTCCTAAAACCTGGCTCAACAGAAAACCCAAGCCTAGACCCAAATGCACAAGATATAGATCTGGCTACCCAATTCAACTAATTTTTTATAGACTCTATTTCCAAACTAACCTCATCCTTCTCTAATAACACCTCACCCCCTACTTCTGCATCTTCCCTATCATCACCCCCTTCATCTCCAGCCTCCCAACTCCCACCATTCTCCCTAAAACCTATTCCTACTTCTACTATAAGAAAACTCCTTCAAAAGCTAAAACCATGCTCCAATGCCCCTGATAACATTCCATCATCCTTCCTCAGCATAGCTGCCGAAGCCATTGCCTTCCCCATCAGCATCCTAATCAATCGCTCTATCCAAGAAGGTCTTGTACCAAAACTCTGGAAAAGGGTTTTCATCATTCCCCTGCACAAAGGAGGTAATAACAACAATATTACTAACTTTCGTCCCATCACCATCCTCTCTCCTATATCAAAATTTCTAGAGAAATGTATCCATCTTCAACTCCTTCCCTATCTTTTAGATAATGACTTACTAACTTCCACACAACACGGATTCAGACCAGGTCACAGCACCATGACTGCCCTCCTTTCCTTCCTGGAAACTGTAAATAAAGACAGAGATTCTGGCTCCACTGTATCTACCCTCTTTCTTGACCTCTCTAAGGCCTTTGATACTATCTCTCACAACCTTCTCCTAACTAAACTATCTAACCTAAACCTACCCCCTTCCTCTCTCAACTGGTTCACCAGCTATCTCTCTAACAGACAACAAGCTGTCAAGTGGAAAAAAAAAACATCTCCTCTTTCCTTAACACACCCACTGGCGTCCCCCAAGGTTCCATCTTGGGCTCTCTCCTTTTCAATATATTCATAAATGATTTCTTCCACTCAATTCCCCATGCTAAACTTTTTCAATATGCAGATGATTCTACAATTATCTGTGCAGCCAGATCCATCCCCACTCTTTTAAAACTAACTCAAGACGCCTTCTCTACCACATAACAGTGGATGAAGGACAATCATCTAGCACTCAAAGCATCAAAAACCAAACTTATGGTATTTACCCCCTCAAACCAAAACCTTTGATAGCAGATTATTCTCCATCACTAGCCAGAATAATACACCTCTCGAACTAGTATCTGAAACCAAACTACTAGGAGTCCAGATTGATGACCAGCTTAAATTCAAAAGCCACCTACTACTAAACATAAAGAAAACCCACCAAAAACTCGGCATGCTCTACCGTAACAATCAATTCCTCACTACATCTACAAATATCACTCTCGCTACTACATTTCTCATCCCCTCTCTCCTTTATGGTGCGCCCCTCTCCTAACAAACCTACAATCATTTCTCAAAACTAAACTGTCCTCCTGTTGTAATAAAATTGCCAAATTTGCCACCAGCCACAAATTATCTACCCATCACTGTGCATCTCTGCACAAACTCAATTGGCTAGAATCTCTCATATACTCAGCTCACTTTTGCTCACAAACTAATTTTTCACCCCTCCCCCTATGTCCCTCTCTCAACTCTACCTTTACAATGCACATGCCACAAAGACTCCTAAGATCTAATGAGCAAAACCTAATAGAGCTGTACAAACCCCTTCACTCTTCAGGACAAAACCTCCTATCCTATGCCCTGGCACGCATATGGAACTCACTTCCTCCCTCTATCCGTATCACCACCAACCTCCCTGCCTTTAAAAAATCACTGCACTCACATTTAACATCCTCATGGGAATGCTCCTGCCCCCACCCCTCATAGCCTATTCCTCACCTCCTACAAACAACTATATCATATATTACTAGACACCAAATTAAGCCAACTAACATCTTATCATTTGACAAATCCTAAAATTCCACTCAAAAAACTATATATATATCTATACATACATATATATATATATATATATATATACACACACACACACACACACACACACACACAGCAGCAGCAATGCTTGCTCTTATACAAAACTTAACCTAAGAATCTTTATTTCATCTGCTCATATCTTAGTTTCCTACAAAATGAAACCCATAAATTATCATTGTAACTGCATAACCTTTGTTTTGTTTTTTCTGTAACCCACAAATGACTGAAATTTTAAACTGCTGTAATCTTTTTGTTACCACTGTTTAAAGATTTGTCTCTAATCTACAAATGATTGAAATTGTAAACAAATGTAATCTTTTTGTAAACTTTGTTTTGGAGCTTTTCTCCCCAGGACTCCATTGAAAAAGGGTTCTTTTTGTCCCAATGGACTATCCTGGTAAACCAACTGCAAATAAAATAAATAAATAAAATAAAAATAAATCCATAGGTGTCACTGCTGTATTAGCTTTCATCTTCTGAAGTATTCTTTACTAAACTTTGTTCTCATTTGGCCATGTTTTACACTCAACCCTTAATCTACTTCCAAATATTTATACACACCTTCCTTCTCAAGTTCCTATATATCACATTCCTGTAACAGCTTATTTACTTGATGTCACAGCTTTCCTTTTATAAATTTTATTTTTTTTGCACATTTATCAAGACCAAATGTCATTTTTACCTGGGAAATAAGAAGTTATGTACTCACCATAACGTTCCATCTGAGTAGGTAAACTTCATTTGTCAGCAACCTATGGGATTCAGATCCGAGCCGGCAGTTTTCAACAGCGTTAGATCTGAGCTCCAAGCTCCTCCCCCTACCCATAATCCCCTGCCAACCCTGACTGTCCTCAGATCAAGTTTGCCCCAAAGCAGATACTGCTCGAAGACGAATACTTTCAAGATAAAGTGGGTAACACCCATGGACCTGAGTATGAAAACATTCATGAGTGATGGGGCAGGAGGGAGGAACGGTTGCTGACAAATGAAGTTTACCTACTCAGATGGAACGTTATTGTGAGTACATAACTTCTTAATCTGAAGTAGTTAACTTCATTTGTGCAGCAACCTATGGGACAGAGTCCCCAGCTACCTGAACCTTGGGCGGCCTTCATGGAAGGATGTTTCGGAGCACTGCAGAGCCAAAGGATGCTTTCCCTCTGGAGATAATGTCCAATTTATAGTGACTGATAACGGTATGAGATGAGGCCCAAGTGGCTGGCAAACTTTTAGTTATGTACTCACCATAACTTCAGATGTTTGGGATCCATCTCGCCTACATTCTGACTGATGGGTTCGGAGCCGATCCCTCGGCTCCGACTCGGCACGCTTATGCCAGAGCGCGAAGTCTCTTATTGGCTGAGCTTACTATATCCCAGGATGCACCACTACCAGTCCCCCAGATCTAGTTTGTCCGCATACATGCACACACGCATGCACTGCTTATATAACATCAACAGATGATACAAGATAAAAACAGTAGAGCTCAAACCGTTCAATCTCTTCTGATCTCCAAGGCAGGGGGAAGGAGGGTGGGTATTAGGAATGTGGCGAGATGGATCCCAAACATCTGAAGTTATGGTGAGTACATAACTAAAAGATGTTATGTGATCCTATCTCGCCTACATTCTGACTGATGGGACAGCGTCCCTAGCACCTAAATCCTGGGTGGCTCACTGGAAAACACTCCTGAGTACCGTGGAACCAAATGATGCTCGCCCTTTAGATGCCACATCCAATTTATAGTGGGAAATGAAAGTGTGCGGGTTGGACCAAGTAGCCGCAGCACAAATCTCAGAAATAGCGAGCTTGGAATGAAATGCAATAGAGGTAGCCATAGCTCTAGTAGAGTGAGCTTTGACAGATGTTGTAAGCTGCTTATTTGAAGAGGAATAAGCCTGAGTTATGCAATCTCTAATCCATTTGGCAATAGTAGCTTTAGTGATGGTTTTACCCAGTTTATTATCTGAAAAGGACACAAACAATTGATCTGTTTTTCAATTTGTTGAGTCCTGTCTAGATAGAAGCGCAATTGCCTGTGAACATCCAATGTATGCAAGGTGTATTCCGCTTTGTTTGAAAATTTTGGAAAGAAAACTGGTAGCTCTAGAGATTGTTGGAGACAGAGATTAGAACAAACTTTTGGAACAAAAGATGGATTAGGCCTAAGTGATACTCTATCCTTGTGAAAAATCAAATACGGTGGTTTGATAGATAGGGCTTGAAGTTCTGAAACTCTTCTTGCAGAGGTAATTGCAATTAAGAAGGCAGTTTTCCAAGACAGATATTTCAACTCACATGTAGCAGCCGGTTCAAAGGGAAGATGTTAAGGCACGAAGTACCAAAACAAGATGCCACGGAGGCGCAGGGTGAAAAACTGGGTGTCTTAAAAGCACAGCACCTTTCATGAAAGTTTTACATAATCTGCTGCTCATCAACGGTGGGTCTATGGATTCGTGAAATTTGGAGATAGCTGCTAGTTGGACTTTAATAGTAGAGACTGAAGATCCTTGATTAAACAAGGATGTTAAAATTTCAAGACCTCTGGTATCGGGCAGTAATAGGGTCTAAGCCTCTGAGTTGAGCCCAGATAGCAAACCTCTTCCACTTACTGTGATACAATTTCTTGGTGGTGGGTTTGTGGGCTGAAGATAAAATGTGAATAACTTCCGGGTCCAAGGTGTGATTTCTGACTAAAGTCGGAAGTGGAGGAGCCAAGCTGTTAATTTCAAAGTGTGAAGGGACTGGTGCTGTTGTCCCGACTGATGAACCAGAAGGTCTGGAGTTAGATCCAAAAACCAAGGACCGTCCAGAGTATATTTCTGTAGGTAGGGGAACCATACCTGACGAGGCCAGTACGGAGCAATTAAAATCATTGTGGACCCCAATTGGGAAGCTTTCTGGATGACTTTGGGGAGGAGTGGAACCGGAGGAAAAGCATAAAGCAGTCCTGTTGGCCAAGGTTGGACTAGAGCATCCGTAGCTGCCTCCCTGACAGGGGTCAAGGAAAAGAACCTTTGCACTTCGTGTTTTGTGGTGTTGCAAACAGGTCGCAGCACGGAATCCCCATCTTTTGAAAATCTGAGCTGCTACTGTTTGTTCAGGGACCACTCGTGAGGAGAGAGAATAGTCCTGCTCAGTCTGTCTGCCAATACATTGGATTTTCCTGGAATGTGGGTCGCTACCAGGAAGCGGTTGGTAGCCACTGCCCATTCCCACACCCTCATGGCCTCTCTGCAAAGGGGGTAAGATCTGGTCCCTCCTTGTTTGTTTAGATACCAGACCACCGACATGTTGTCTGTGTGGATAGCGATAATGCCTTGAGGGAGAAACTTGTGGAGGGCTTGTAGGGACAGAAGTACAGCCCTCATTTCCAACACATTGATATGGAGAAATGTTTCATTTGGAAGCCAAGAACCCTGAACTGACCTGCCCAGACAATGCTCCCCCCACCCCGTCTGGGAGGCATCCGTTGTCAAGGTGGCCACCGGAGGGGGTATAACAAAAGGTCTTCCCTGATTCAGATTGGATGGCAGAAGCCACCAGCGGAGGTCCCGTTTGCACGTTTCTGTAATCAGTATGTGATGATTGAGGGGGAGATCCTGAAAAGACCATTGTGTCGATAGCAGCCACTGAAGAATCCTCATGTGCAATCTTGCCAGAGGAACTAGGAGAACCGTGGCAGACATTGAACCTAAAAGTTGCAGGACCATCCTGGTTGGGGCTTTGGATCTTAGAAGCAGGGCTCGGGCTTGACCTTGTAATGTTTGTATCCTTTCGGTAGGAAGGAAGATTCGCATTAATTTTGAGTCTATCTCTGCTCCTATGAATCTTATGCGCTGAGAAGGCAGCAAGACAGACTTTGACCAGTTGAATGTAATTCCCAGGAAGCACCCAGGAGACGGTGGCTTGTAGGTTCTCTAGTAGTAGATGCCTGGTGGTGGCAGTCAGGAGCCAGTCGTCCAGATAGGGAAACACTTGGAATCCGAGACTCCTCAGGTGAGCAGTCACTACTGCCAAACACTTGGTGAACACCCTGGGGCTGTGGTGAGACCAAAGGGCAGTGCACAAAATTGGAAATGACTGTCTCCCAGGCTGAAGCGCAGATACCTCCTGGACGCCTGATGTATCGGTATGTGATAATAGGCATCCTTGAGATCTATGGAGCACATCCAAACATCTTTCTCCAACAATGGGAGAATGGATTGTAAAGTGACCATTCGAATTTGGACTTCATGACGGACTGGTTTAGTTTGCTGAGATCCAAAATGGGTCTCAGGTCCCCTGTCTTTTGGCACTAAAAGAACCTTGAGTAATTTCGGATCCGATCTGGTCTGTGGGGACCGGTTGGATGACTCCTTTTCTAGCAGCTTTGAAGCTTCTACGGCTGCAATTTCCCTTTGACTGGGTGGTGGGTCCGGGATTTTTTGGACGGTGGGGGTGAGTGTGTGAAGGGAATGGTGTAACCTCCGGCAATAATCCGAAGCACCCATCTGTCCTGAGTAATTGACTCCCAGGCTTTTAGGTGCTTGGCAACGGCACCCGACTGGCTCCGAGCAGCACAGCCGGGCAATCCCTCATGGAGTGTGGGAGGCTGAAGAGCCACGAAAGGACTCGCGGTCTCCAGTGTTGCGGGGCCTCTGCCGCCTCTGGGACGGCGCCTCCCAGAAAAATTTCCCGTCCTCTGCCTCTGGAAGGGAATCTTCCTGCTGTTGAGGAAAGAATTTCTGTGATTTGGAACCACATCTTCCCTCCTCTTTTAGCCTTGGGATAAGGCCGAAGGGAGTGGAATAACGTGCCTACGGCAGATAAAGTCTTTCCCTCTTGCTCACAGCGGTAAGAGTGTCTTTACCTTGGGTCCAAACAAAGAGGACCCATCAAAGGGAGCGTCGGCAAAGGAAGACTTGAAGGCCTCCATGAAATGACACAACGGAGCCAGGCTTGTCTCCGTAGAGCCACGCCTGTGCCTGCCGCTCTGCCGCCTTGCCGCATATGAAATGAGCCTTATGGACGAGTTAGAAATCGAGGTGAGGATAGCCAACTGAGAGCTAACCGACTGGGCTAGCTGCTCAGGTAGGTTACCTGAGAGGGAGTCTGAGAGCTCCTTGACCAGATCCCTCTGTAGTCTGGTGAAATGTGCCAAATAATTCAGGGACCTCAGAGTAAAGGCCGCTGAAGTCAGGGTGAGCTTCCCGTACCGGTCCATGCTCCTAGACTCCTTATAAGGAGGATGGACGGACGTTGAAGCCTCTGCCACGTCCTGCTGGGTAGCAGATGCCACCACCATGGCATCTACAGCCACGCCTTTCGTTAAGAACTCCTTCTCGGTGGGGCAGACAAAAATTTGTTAGGGCGAAGGCACTGGTTCCACAGTATCTGGATGTTCCCACGCCCTCCGATAAACCAAATCCAGGAGCGCGTCGAAGGGCGGAGACACCCAGGAGGCGGAGGGCTGAGCCGAAGGCCTTGAGAAACACCGACTCATCAGCGAGGGGGTTTGGAATTCCAGCCTCGTTGCTTAAGGATCTCTAGAATGTCTGCAAATGAGACATCATCCGAGGACGACTTTGGGGACCCCTCCGCATCATCAAGATCAGTGTCCGATGTAAGAGACTCGGGGAGTCCACGTGCTTCCTCTTGCACGATCTCTTCCTTGGGGCTCCTCCGAAGACAACTCCGAAGAACCCTCAGGAGGAGGGAACCCCAGTGGGGTAACCTCAGGCCCGGGCTCCGCTGCCTAGAGACAGGGAACTGCCAAAGACCCAGTCTCCATGCCCAGGGAAGGTGCCGGTAAAGCCGTAGAGATGGCGAAGAAGACTTGGCCAAGGCACTCCTCATAGCTCTGAAGGCCGGACCCCAGAATCCTGGGAGGTCCGGTCTCCGAGCCATGATAGCAGACGGAAGTCCCGCCGAAGCACCGAGAGGGAGGCTTGGAACCGACAGCATTGGCCCCAAACGTCACCCCGGTCCGGCCGAAGAAGTCCGTGTGCTAAACTCGGACCAAGGCCGGGTTGGAGTAAGGGTCGGAGCCGACCCTAGGATCTCCACTGGCTCCATCAGCACCTGCTCACGGAGCCGGGCGGTCGGAGGAGGAATGGCAATGGAATGGGCTATCGGCTCCGGCCAAGTGGGTCGGAGCCGAAACAAATTTCTGAAAGACTGGGGACTGGAACAGTCTTTGGAGCACCCTGTCTATGTCCGAATCTTACATCCTTGATGACCTGGAAGAGACCGAATGGGTCCGAGTAGGCCTCTCCAACGGCTCCAAGGGACTAGGGGACCGGCTCCAAATCGACTCGACAATTATCGGCGCCGAAGAAGTGTCCAAACCAATTTTCATCGGTGCTGAAGAGGGCTTCGGCGCCGAGGAGGAAGTGTCTGAGCGAACAACCTTCATCGGCTCCGAGATCAGTGGAGCCTATGAAGGTGACCCGCCTCTCGATGCCCCAGCCGTCGGCTCCGAACCCAGAGGAGTCGAGGCTGGAGGCATCGAGGCAGACCGTTCCGCCCTCGGCTCCGAAGTCCGTGGAGCCGAAGGAGAAGCCTGCCTATGTCTTTTGGCGGTCGGTTCCGACGGACTGGTCGGAGCAGACGCCCTTTTCTTTTTATCAGGAGAAGGAGAGGAAGCTAATGCCTCTTCAAATGATGGTTTAATAAGGCCTTTTAGAATAAGCTTATTTTTCCTCTCTTGGAGGACCCTCGAGGAAAAAGCGTGACAGACGCTACAGGACTCCTGCAAATGTTTGGCGCCCAAACAGTACACAGAGAGAGAGTGATCATCTGTGATCGACATTTTGAAACTGCACTTAGTGCACTTTTTAAACCCTGAAGGCCTAGGAGCCTGTGACATAATGGCAACCAAATTAGTGTATAACCAGTAAAATACAAGACACACTAACTATCACAGAGAAATTATTTTCTTTGAATCAAGAACGGTCACAAATAGAAAGGTATGACCAAGGAATACAAGAACCTTTAAAAATAAAAGGGAACTTGACAGACAACGGCTGACAAGGGAAGGCCCTTCAACCCAAATGGAACCTCCAGTCAGACAAAACGCAATCACTACACAAAGTTTTTCCACAAAAAAAACTTCAATCATACACAAAAATATGATATAGCTGTTAAAACAGCTTTTTGTTGAATTTTAAAGGAATTCCAGACAGGAAAGTAAGAGAAAAAACCCTACTTAGCTCAGCCAAGCTCGAGACCACGTCTTTGCTTGTTAGCGGCAAACGAGATCTGGGGGACTGGTAGTGGTGCATCCTGGGATATAGTAAGCTCAGCCAATAAGAGACTTCGCTCTTTGGCATAAGCGTGCCGAGTCGGAGCCGAGGGATCGGCTCCGAACCCATCAGTCAGAATGTAGGCGAGATAGGATCACATAACATCAAATATTATCCAAAGAGACTCTAGCTCTAAAAGCCGCAAAGGTAGACATAGACCGATTAGAGTGGTCATGGACTCCCTGTGGTGCGGGCCTGCCAGAACTTTCATATGTTAAAAGGATACACTGCGAAATCCATCTAGACAGCGTGACTTTAGACACAGATTTACCCAAGTTAAATTTGGCAAAGGAGATGAACAACTGGTCAGATTGCCTATGACCAGATGTCCTGTGGATGTAGAACAGAAGTTGTCTTTGCACATCCAGTGAGTGTAATTTGTATTCCCCTTTGTTTTGGTAATTAGGGAAGAAGACTGGTAGGTTGATGGACTGGTTAATATTCGATTCAGAGGCAATCTTGGGAAGAAAGGAGGGACTGGTCCTGAGGTAAACTCTATCCTTGTGAAAAAGTCAAATATGGGGGTTTTACACAGAGGGCCTGTAGTTCAGAGACCCTTCGAGCCGAGGTGATAGCGACAAGAAAGGCCGTTTTCCATGACAAGAATTTAAGATCTACTATAGCTGCAGGCTCAAACGGGGGAGCTGTTAAGACCTGAAGCACCAGCGTTAAATCCCAAGGAGGGACTACATCCTTCATTGGAGGTCTGAGCAGAAAGGTGCCCTTAAGTCTTACACAATTTCGTGGTGATCAAAGGGCCCAGTTCATTTCCCACGTGATAATGAGAGATAGCTGCTAGTTGAACCATGACTGTGGAGGAGCTAGCCCCCTGATGAAACAGCCCTGACAGGAAGTCTAATACCGCGGGCAAAGGAGCTGTGAAAGGATCCAAATTTCGACGTTCCGCCCAAATGGAGAAACATTTCCATTTGCTACTATAGATCTTTCTAGTAGAAGGCTTGTGCACTGCTACTAGAATAGTTTTAATTGGGGAAGAGATACCGGGAGTCCTAGCTACAAGTGGAACTGGAGCAGCCAAGCTGTGAGCTTGAGATTGTCCAGAATCGGGACTGGGAGATCTAGGGGGGTGGGATATTGGATCCGGACGGGGATCCCGAATCCAAGGAGGATTCACCAGATGAGACCAAAGGTAAGAGAACCAGGTTTGACGAGGCCAGAATGGGGCAATGAGGATTATCCTGCTCCCCAACCGGCTGTCTTTCTGTAGAAACTTCAACATCAGAGGAAGAGGAGGGTAAGCATAAAGTAGACCGGGAGGCCAAGCATGCACCAGAGCGTCTCTTGGAGATTCCCCGGAGGGGGAAATGAGAGCGAAGTAGTCATAACATTTTGTGTTCGAGGGAGAAGCAAAGAGATCGCAACAGGGTTGACCCCATTCGGCGAAAATCCGATTAGCTATCTTGGGATTCAGAGACCACTCGTGTGGTAACAGGATGGTGCAACTTAGTCAGTCCGCTAGGATGATGGACCGCCCCGGAATGTCATTGCTATAAGAAAGCGGTTGGTGGAGATCGCCCATTCCCACACCCTCATGGCCTCTCAACAGAGTGGGTAAGACCTGGTTCCCCCCTGTTTGTTTATGTACCAGACAACAGACATATTGTCCGACTGAATCGCAATAGTTCCTTCAGGAAGAAGGTGCTGAAGTGCTTGCAATGCTAACAGCACTGCCCTCATCTCTAGGACATTGATATGCAGAGAGGTCTCCGTGGGGTCCCATGTGCCTTGGACTGTCCTGCCAGAACAATGCCCCCCCACCCGAGGCGGGAGGTGTCCGTGGTCACCGTGGCTAGGGGAGGGGCCATAGAAAAGGGGCGTCCTTCCTGGAGGTTCGGAGATTGGAACCACCATAAGAGTGCCCTCTTACAAGCATTGCTGAGGGGAATGGGATGGCTCAGAGGAAATCGAAGGAAGGACCACTGGACCTGGAGGGTGCATTGTAAGACCCTCATGTTGAAACGCTTCATTGGCAAAAGGTCGATTGCCGCCGCCATTGAGCCTAGAGCCCTCAGGACCAATTCCGCAGGAGGAGCTGGAGAATGTAAAATGGCCCGCACATGTAGCCTCAGGGTTCGTAGCCAGTCTGTGGTCAAGAAAGCTAGGAGCTTGTTTGTGTCTAATCTTACCCCTATGAAGTCTACAGTCTGAGTCGGGGTAAGAGACGACTTCTCTATGTTGATAGTGATCCCCAGCCGGAGAGCTAGACGAAGAAAGTAGTTTCGGGCTGCGCAGAGTAGATGTCTTGTCGGGGCGGTCAGGAGCCAGTCGTCCAGGTATGGGTAGACCTGAATTCCCTGGAGCCTCAGGTGGGCCGCAATCACTGCTAACACTTTGGTCAACACCCTGGGGGCTGTGGAGAGACCAAAGGGAAGGACCCTGAATTGGAAATGACTGGCTCCTAGCCGGAAGCGGAGAAACCTTCTGGATCGCCTGTCCATCAGAATGTGGTAGTACGCATCCTTGAGATCTATAGAGCACATCCAGTAGTTCTCCCGCAAAAGGGGGAGAATGGATTGAAGGATGACCATGCGGAACTTCTCTTTGGTTACTGACAGGTTCAGGGGGGAGAGGTCGAGGATAGGTCTCAAGTCCCCCGTCTCTTTTGGCACCAAGAAGAACCTGGAGTAAAACCCCTACCCACACTGGTCTGGGGGGACGTGTTGGATGGCTCTTTTTTCCAGCAACTGTTGGATTTCTGTTGCTGCGGCCTCCCTCTGATCGGGTGGGACACCGGGGAGGTATCTGGGGCTGCGTGGGTAAAGAGAAAAGGGAATCTGATATCCTCTGGATATAATGCGAAGCACCCAGCGGTCTGTCGTGATGGACTCCCAAGCTGCTTCGAAAAAAATGCCCCCTGACTGCCTCCAGAGTGGAGCAGTCGGGCAACCCTTCAGGGGTGTTGCGTGGGTTGGTCCGAGAAGGGTTCTCTGGATCCAAAGTTCCGCGGGCCCCCTCTGCCTCTAGGGCGGCGTCCACCCTGCCCTCCTCTGCCACAGAAGGGCTGGGAGTCTGGAGCGGGACGGGACTGTTGCGACTTCAGGAACCACATCTTCTTCTGTCCCTTTTAGTTCTTGGAGAAGGACCACTGGGGAGCAGAGAAGCGGACTCCAATGGCAGACAATGTCTTCCCGTCCTTCTCGCTCTAGACCAAGGTACTGCGAACAGTTTTGCCAAAAAGGGCAAACCATCAAAAGGGGCATTAGCGAAAGACGCCTTGAAGGGTTCCGCGAAATCACAGTGCCGGAGCCAGGCCTGACGCCTCTTGACAAGGCCCACTCCGCTGGCTCTAGCGGATCCCTCTGTGGCATGGGACAGTAGCCGCATAGAGGTGTTTGATATGGATCGGAGAGTGACCATCCGGGTGGAGTGCAAACGCTTGTCCTCCGCCGACATGGACTCGGGGGGTGCGACACAGCATACTCTTTGATTATGGTCCCGCTGCAGTCGAAGCACATGTACCATATAGTTCAGCGACCTCACAGAGACGGTAGCCGAACTAAAGACCCACTTCCCTAAACGGTCCATCGACCGAGACTCCTTGCTCGGGGGATGAACCGAGGGACTCTCCTGAGCTAGTTCCCTCTTGGTGGCCATCGCCACCAACATGGCATCTACAGGGGGGCCCCCTTACTCCAGTGGCCTTGTTAGAGGGTGGGCTAAGAATTTTGTTCGGGTGCTTGGGGACTGGCTCCACAGTGTCCGGCTCCTTCTACGCCCTGGTAGTAATCAAATCTACCAGGGGGTCTGCCGGAGGGGACACCCAAGAGGTACACAGGCCTGCTTCAAACGCCTCCAGGAACACGGATTCGTCCGAGGTAGGCTTTGGGGCAGACCACCCACCATTTACCCTGAGGATCTCCATGATGTCACCAAATGAGACATCTTCGGGGGGTGATCTTGGGGAGCCTTCCCCCTCCTACAAATCCGTGTCCTCAGTCAAGGACTCGGGGGAGTCCAGGTGCCTCCTTTTGCACTTTCGCTTGTGAGGAACCTCCTGGGGTTGTCCGAGGAGGTCTCACCAGCCACGTCTTGTTCCAAAGGAACGACCTGGGACACCAGAGCAGGCTGTCCCTGGGGCCGGGTGATGGAAGTCAGGCCCAACAGAGGAGGAGTGCAGGGTGGAGCCGTGGCAAGGGCCGGGGGCCTGGAATCTCTCGACAGGGCCCTCTCCACCACGTTGAATGCAGAGGGAGAGCTGCTCTCTCTGGGATCCAAAAGCAGACCCTCACTCGGATCCGACGGACGGATCGGGGCAGGCACCAAAGCGATCGGATCCGACGGACCAGTATGCTCCGACCTGGACGGAGCTGAAGGCATACCTATACCCCCGGATCCGAAGCTCAGCCCTCGGCTCCGAGAGCTGGGATCCGAAGAAAATGGACCCGAGGGAAGTGTCGGCGCTGAAGTACCCGAGACTATCGGCGCCGACACCCCCCCGGCTCCAAGGCTGCCCGGCTCCGAAGACTAGGAGCCCGGGAAGCGGGATGGAAAAGGAGTTATCTGGGCAAAAAAAGGGGTCGAGCCCCCCCCCCCGGAGGGCTGGGAGGCAGGAGCACTCCCATCTGCAGTTGGGCCTGGAGGAATCTTCTCATCATCCGGTCCAAATCTGCATCCGTGAGACTTCGGGTTGATCTCGATGAGGCCACCAAGGCGGGACGGGAGTGTCACCTCGATAACCTCAAAGGAGATCGGATCTCCTCCTCAGGACCCGGTGAAAAACACGGGGACCGGATCCGAGACTGAGAAGACCACTTAGCAGGGGGGCCCCGAAGCGGAGGCCTCGGCCCGCTGCTTGTGGTGATTCTCCCTCCTTTTCTCTTTCCTGGCCTCCCTCTCCTCCGGGCCTAAGGCGGGAGGTTGAGTCCCGGCCGGGGGGAGGGAAGCAGGAGTGGCAGCCGCTGCAGCGGGAGCCACAGGAGGACCGGAGGTAGAAGCCGAATCCGGGGGCAGAAGACCCGCCAGAATCAGCTTAGACCGCCGGTCCTTGAGTGCCCTGGGGTTGAATGCCGCACAGATGGAACAACCAGAAGACAGGTGTTCAACCCCAAGGCACAACACACACACAGTGTGGCCATCCACCGGGGACAGCTTATGGCCACACTCGGTGCACTTAGAAAAGATCGGTTTTGGGGCCTCAGCCATTTTAACTAAAAGAGAAAAACACACACACAACCCTAACGGAACCACGAAGGAAGGGGGAGGTAAATGACAAAAAATATAGAGTTAAACTAGAGAGGGTTTTTACTAAAAGGGACCTGTAAACACTCACAACCAAAAACAGAAGAAAAGAGGAAAAAGGTAAATTTTTTTCTCACAAAAAGTCTCCAGCGCCTGGAGCTGTAGATCAAGCTGCTGTTGGATAACCGCGGCAAACTAGATCCGAGGTCAGTCAGGGTTGGCAGGGGATTATGGGTAGGGGGAGGAGCTTGGAGCGCGGATCTAAAGCTGTTGAAAACTACCAGCTCGGATCCGAATCCCATAGGTTGCTGCACAAATGAAGTTAACTACTTCAGATCCATAGTTAGACTTTTAGATCCTTATCTGATGACCTATACAGTTTTAAATAATCCTCAAAAAGTAGATGAATTGTTTTTAAACCAGACAGGTTTCTGGGAGTTCATAGGTAGATACTAGGCTATCGGCCCGAGGGCATGTATAAGCCTAGCCAGAGTGTGTTGGCTTTCGCCGCCCCATTGATTAATTAACTGAGCCTCTGTCAAGCAGAGCCAATGAAGTGATCCCAGGGGTGTATTTTCTGTTACCCATCCACTCGTCACGGCTTCTCTTGAAGAGTGTTAGTGAGGGGCTCTGCCTAATGTAGTTAGGAATTATGTTCCAAAGCATGGGGAGTCTAAGGTGACAAGAATCTATCCCTCCAGCATATTCTATTTATTGTTGTGGCGAGGTTTAGCTCACTAAAGCACGTGGCTCGCAGTGACTTGGATTTCTTTAGGTGGAGCATGTCCATCAATTCTGAGTTGGACATGGCTTTGTAAGTTAGGCAGAGATCACCTCTGAGTAAGCGATATGTCACGGAGTACAGCCGGAGTTTTTTCAGTCGGGCTGCATAGGACGTGTGTTTGAGGCCAGTAATCCTCTTGGTGAGGTGCTTTTCTGGTCTTTCCAGCTGTTGGAAGCGTCTTGTGAGGTACATTCCAAATGGGGCATTGTACTCTATGACAGGTCTGATGAGTGACGAGTAGATGGGCACTATAACCTCTTTATTTCTAGATGTGAACCCCTTAGTAATTAGATGGGCCACATAGAAGGATTTCCTAACTACTTTGGATATATGATTGTCAAAGGAGAGATTACTATCTAGCTGGGTCCCCAGATCTCTTATTACCTCTCTTCTGTATTAAGGGGGCTGTCGCCTATGTGGTAAATTCATGGGCGTTTTGTTTTTCCCAAACAGGATGACTATGCATTTTTTGGCATTTAGCTTGAGGCCATGACTTTGACACCAGGTGTCTGTCTCAGTAAGGCCTTTTTGAAGGATGTCCGTGTCAGCCGGAGAGTCAATTATGGCTCCCAGTTTGCAATCATCAGCAAACTTGGTTAGCCATAGTCCTCCTGTGTTTGCCTGTACTTCTGAGAAATATATGCCGAACAGTAGGGGTCCCAGAACAGAGCCTTGCGGGACAAGACTTGTGACTGGTTTAGAGTTGGACCTGGAGCCCGCCATTCTTACCGTGTGAGTTCTGTCTTTAAGCCAGTTGGCAACACATCTTGTGACGTAGGGGTTTATGTTCAGGCTGGCGAGTTTTTCCATAAATACCCGATTGAGGAATGGTGTTGGAACGCATTGGCGAGATCAAGGTAGGCTGCGTGAACCCCCTTTCCATAGTCTATGGTCTTGGTGACTGTCTTGAAGAAGTCAACCAGGTAGTAGGCATGATCTGCCCTTAAAGCCGAACTGGGTCGGATCAAGTGTTTGGAGGTTCCCAATGTCTTTGTTAATGAGTTCCATGATGATGCACTTCATAGCCTTGTAGACCAGGCTAGTCAGGCTTATGGGCCGATAGTTACCAGGGTCAGTTGTGGCCCCTACTTTGCGGAGCGGAATAACCGTTGCTGTGCGCCATTCTATGGGTATGTAGCTTGTGAAGAGGCTGAGGTTGAACAGCGTGTTTAGGTGGGGGGGGGGCTTAGTTCGTTCTGTAGTTCGTGCAAAATGCAGCCTGGGACACCATCTGGCCCCATTAATTCTGTGTTTTTGGCTTTTGAAAGGGCTGTTTTTACCTGTTTCTGTAATTTCCGGGACACTACACATTTCCGGTATTGTTGTGGGCCCTTTTGAAGGTGAGAGGGAGATGAAGTTTGCACCGAATCTGTCTGCCAGGATGTTGGCAATATCAGTAGGTTCAGTATATTTTGTGCTATTTTGCACTAGCTCAGATCATATCTGCGAGCTGCCACTTAGATTCTTGACATAGCTAAAGAAGGCTTTGTGGTTATCTTTCGAATCCTTGGCTATTTTTCTTTTGAAGTTAGCCTTGGATGATTTTATGAGGACCTTAGTTTCTTACTGATACTGATCAGGGATGTCTTTCCTTCTTGGGATTTGCTTTTTTTCTGAACTAGTTTCCTCCTTTTGTTGTATAACCTGTTTATGGCAGGGGTCCATCAGACTGCTTTCCTTTTCTTAGGGGAGTGAATCTTGGTTTTGCTAGGGATGGCACGATCCATGCATCCTTGTAGGTGCTCATAGAGTGCAATTGTAAAGGATTCTGCATCTTGGGCAGTGTTATCCTTTAGCGTGGGGGCTGTGAAACTTACCACCTCTGCCTTAAGTAAGGTGAAGTTTGCTTTAGAAAAGTTTTTCACTGTGGTTTCCTTGGTTGGGGGTGGTGGTGGGGTGTGGACATCCAGGGTGATTAGTTTATGGTCTGGTCTAACCAGTGATGGGTTGACCTCCAGTACGGAACACCTGTCGCCCATGTTGGTGATGACCAGGTCCAATATGTCGTGGACTCTGGTAGGGGAGTTTACCAGCTGATTCAGGGCATTCGAGTTGATAAATTCCAGGAAGCGCTGAGCCTGGGAGTTTGTACTCAAGCAGTTTTTCCAGTTAATGGTAGGGTAACTGAAATAGCCTAATATTAGGGTGTTCAGTAGGACCTTCATGTTTTCCAGTGTCTCCAGAAAGGCAGAGTGGTGGTCCTGGGTCATGGAGGGTGATCTGTAGCAGGCCACAATTTGCATTGCAGATTTGCCCGATGTTAGTTGCACATGGATGATCTCAGAGGTATCATGCTGCGCCACTAACCTGGACGTGTGGGTATCCTCGATGAATATGGATACACTCCCTCCTTTTGTGTTTCGGTCCGTGTTCTGTGGCCGAAATGTGTGGTATGAGTTATAGCCCAATAGTGCTGGAGTGCTCTCTGGAGCCTTGAACCAGATTTCAGTTACTGCACAGATGTCGACATTCTCCATACTTAGGAGTGCTTCGAGTGCATGCATTTTGAGATTTAAACTCCTGGCTTTGAGTAGCATAACCCTCATTTTTTACTTGTGCTGTTTACAGAGGTGGGTGTGAATTTTGAGCCTTGCCTAAAAAATGCACTATGGGGGCTGCAAGAGCCTTGGCCAGTATTTGAAAGTCAAGGGTTGACAGGTGCAAGCAGTCTCTTGTGAAGCAACGCAGCTTGTCGAGCATGTCATCCCAGGCTGACAGACACTGGATCCCCTTTGAATGACACCAGAAGCTTAGCCAATTGTTGAAACTGATCATTTTTTCTTTATACTGAGGTATCATTCTTGGTGAGGACAGGATGCTACTCAGGGTCATACCCGCCTGAGCTACATGATCAGAGAGCTCTTCCATGTCTCTTTTCATGTAGTCCAGAGAGGTATGTCTCCGGTCATTCACACCAACATGAACAATGACAGAGTCATATTTGTACTTGTTCTGGAGTGACCTGAGTGCTTGCGTTATGTGGTGGATTCTGGCTCCCGAAAGGAAGCTAACAGTAACCTTCTCCTTGTCCAGCCTAGTGAGTGGGGTGTCAGTATGCCTGACTATTGAGTCACCTATTACTAGTGTGTTAGGTATGTTATTAAGGGCTGTGATTGTGCGGCACATTGATTTTGTGTTTTATGTGTTGTTTGGTTTGTGACGGGAGGTGCAGGTTTTGTGTGTGTCTGCTTTGGAGGTCTCTGATGCTTTTGCAGGTTTTTACTTAGAGCCTCTGAGTATGATTTAGTGTATATATGTGCATTTTTTGCCAGTGCTGGTTTAGTAGGTCTATGTGAGGCTGGAGGTGTGGTGCAAGTGTTAACCTTCTCCTCATGACTGTCTGTTCCAGTCTTGGGTGGAGAGACCTTAGCCTCCAGTTTGGCTGTATAATTGCATCTCTCGCATATGTTAGTGTTTTGTGGTAGGAGGAGAGGGCTGTCTGTGTACATGAGGCAGTTGTAACATTGCCTCAGGATACCCAGATTCACCAGCTGGACTGGAGAGTACACCTGAAGTTGCACTTTGGTCATGCCTGAAGAGTAGGGTGAACTGCTTGGTTGGTGAGGGGTAGATAAAGAGCCTTGCCCTGCTGGGCAGTCAAGTGTCGGAGTATATTAGTGCTTGCTATTAGGTCTGAGCAAGTGCTGGACTGTAGGATGCTTTTTTAGTGCTTGGGTTGAAAGTTAGACTAGTTTCAAGTGAAAAACTGAAGGGGAGACTTACTGGAGCCGGGAATAATTTAACCCTAGCTAACCGGTGCTGCCCGGTGCACAAAACCATGCAAATGTGTTTTTTATACTACTAACTTCTGGGCTGGTACTCCTCCAGGAACAGATTGCTGCTCAAAGTTCTCCTCTCTCACAGGTGAACAGCAACTTCCCTCTATCCAAGTAAGGTATGGGTAACTCAGAAACTTGTAACACAGCCCTGAATTCAGCACTAGCCTGAAAACTTGACTATACTAGCTTAGAAAGGCGGGGAAACAAGAATTTTTTTTTTTTAAAAAAGAGAAGGCAAAACCAGTAAAAAGTACACTTAAAACAGCTTTAACCGACTACAAGTGATCAGAAAAGGCTATCGCACTTTAGTGTGTAGCCTACAGCAGTTAAACTATTTATTTAAACAAAAAACAACTTTTTAAAAGTGCAGGCAGTCAAATAAGTACAATATGTTAAAAAAACAAGCTTTTAAATCACAATAAGTGCTGGAAAATAAGCATTTAGGCAAAAAACAGTTAAGTACAGCAAGAAAATACAGAAAACTGATACTCAAGTCACTCCAAAGTCTCTTTTTTAAGCTAGAAGGCTTGTATCAGTTTAAGGCTTTCTAGTGCTTTCCAGTAGGTTAGTTACAGGAAAGATGGGAAACAAGCGCAGATGTGGTCTTTTAAACCAGAAAGTTGAAAGAGATGGACAACTTCCCGAATGATCAATAAACTACAATTCCTGGGCCAAGAACCACTCCTCTTGTGGTAGACAGGCTACCTAGTACTTACCACTCCCACTGATAAACTAGAAGGCTGCACTTCAACACAAAGGCTTGGTGGGGGCTCAGATGTTTACAAACCGTCCTGCATACAGTAAATCTGTACCTGGACTAGACTAGTTACGGGAAAGGAGGGGATCAAGCGCAAACACGAGCTTTAAAACCAGAAAGTTGAGAGAGATGGAAAAAACTGCCCAAATGGGCAATAAACTACAATTTCTGGGCCAGAACCACTCCTCTTGTGGTAGACAGGCTACCTAGTGCTTACCACTCCCACTGATAAGCTAGAAGGCTTCCCTCCAACACAGAGTGTCTTGCGGGGCTCAGAAGCTTACCAACAGTCTTGGATACAGCAACTCTGTATCTAGACTAGGCTAGTAACAGGAAAGGTGGGAAACAAGTGCCAAGTGCGGCTTTTAAACCAGACAGTTGAAAGAGATGGGAAAAAACTGCCCAAATGTCCAGTAGCTACAATTTCTGGGCCAGGAACCACTCCTCTTGTGGTAGATAGGCTACCTAATGCTTACCACTCCCACTGATAATCTAGGTGGCTTCCCTCCTACACAGAAACGCTTGGGGGGGGGGCTCAGAAGCTTACAAAGAGTCCTGGATACAACAAATCTGTACCTGGACTAGACTAGTTACAGGCAAAGTGGGGAACAAGCGCAAACACAGGCTTTTAAGCCAGCAAGTTGAAAGAGATGGAAAACTGCCTAAAAGGCAAATAAACTACAATTTATGGGCCAAAACCCACTCTTCCCATGGTAGATAGGCTACCTGATGCTTACCACTCCCACTGATAAGCTAGAAGGCTCCCCTCCAAAACAGAAAGGCTTGGGGGGGGGGGGGCTCAGAAGCTTACAAAGAGTCCTGGATACAGCAAATCTGTACCTGGACTAGACTAGTAACAGGAAAGGCTGGAAAAGTACAGTTTTGTACCTACCATAAATGTAGATGTTCGAGGATCCACATTGCTGCAGTCCTATCAATTGGGTAGTCCGCTGTCCAGTCGGCCAGAATACCAAAGTATATGGCTGACGTCGGTCAGGGCGCATTAGACTGACGTCAGTACGTCAGGGTACTAATGCGCATGACCGACGTCATATCCTCAGTCTTTTCTTGCCCCAGATGTCAGAAGACCCTGAAAAGATAAGGCCCAAAATCCAAAAACACCAAACATACCTGCACCAAAAATATGTACAATATATACAAACTCAGCTGAACATAACCTCACCTACACAACCACCCCTAACACAGAGGGGAAGGAGGGAGATGGACTGCAGCAATGTGGATCCTCGAACATCTACATTTATGGTAGGTACAAAACTGTACTATGTTCTTCATTCCACATTGCTGCAGTCCTAACAATTGGGTAGAATCCCAAAGCAGAGGTAAGGGAGGCTGGCAAATCATAAAGAAGCAGGAGCTGCTAACATGCCTTGCAAAATGGCTGTTGCAAAACCCGCCCTAGACTTAGAGTAGAGAGGAAGGTGGTAATGCTTAGAGAAAGTATGCACTGAACTCCAAGTAGCTGCCTCCAAAATATCCTTAGTTGCCACCCCCCTTAGAAAAGCTGTTGAAGTGGCAGTAGCCCTAGTGGAATGAGGCCTAATCCCAGCTGGAATCTCCTTGCCATGATGGGAATAACAAAATGCAATGCAAAACCCAATCCACCGAGAAATAGTTTGTTTTGACACAGGCTTGCCCTGAGAACTCAAAGCAAAAGAAACAAACAACTGCTGAGACTGCCTAAAATCCTTAGTCCTGCTCAAGTAATAACGCAATTGCCTGTGTACATCTAAAGTGTGCAAAATCTTTTCCCTTTGTTTTGGGGATCTGCATAAAACGTAGGCAAATGAATAGTCTGGTTTAAAGCCACACTAGAAACCACTTTAGGCATAAAGGAAGGATTTACGTAATGATACCCTATCCTTATGAAAAATCAAAAAGGCTCAACCGCCATAAGGGCCTGTAACTCAGAAACCCTTCTTGCAGAAGTAATGGCCAACAAAAGCAGTCTTCCATGACAAGTATTTCAGTTCAGCAGTAGCTGCAGGCTCAAAAGGTTGTAGAGTAAGTTTCTCCAACACAAAATTGAGATCCCAAGCAGGAGTAGGAGCTCACGTGGGGTCTTATATTCTTTGCCCTCTAAGAAATTGGTTGAACAAAGGATGTGAAAACAATGGTGGGTCACAATCATAGTGAGCTGAAATTGCTGCAGCATGAATCTTAATGGAAGAGAAAGACAAACCTTTGTCCAATAACTCAGTAAGATATTGAAGAGCCACACTCAAATTAGGCTCAAATCTCCAAATTCTTAGCTGCAGCCCAAAATATAAATCTCTTCCATTTTTCTGCATACACTTTCCTTGTACTAGGTCTTCTGGCTTCCATAATCACATTTAAAACTTGTTGAGGAAGTTGAGACCTGCTGCCTTTTAAAACAGAATATGCCAGGCTGTTAGATGAAGAGAGTGAAGCTTGACATTGAGCAGGACCGTCCTTCTGAGACAACAGATGTGGAATCAAGGGTAAAGGCCATGGGGGCTTCTTTACCAGACTCCTCAGTAATGGGTACCAGTGCTGCGAGGCCAATCTGGAGCTATTAAAATCATCCTTGGCTTGTCTTGTCTGACCTTTAGAAGCACCTTTGGAAGAAGAGGCAGAGGTGGAAACGCATACACATGAAGATTTTTCCAACTGAAAGAAAGAGCATCCACTTTCCAAGCTGTGTGATGAAACCTCTTTGTGCAAAACTTTGGCAGCTGGTGGTTTAGTGGAGAAGCGAACAGATCTATGTCTGGAGTTCCCCAGGACACTGTCAATTTTTGAAATACATGAAGATCCAGTTTCCACTCGTGGGGATCCATGATTTGTCTGCTTAACACATCTGCTAAGGAGTTCTGTGCTCCCGGCAGAAACCTTGCCTGAAGAGTTAGTTGCAAGCTTAGTGCAGTCTCCCAGAAAATCATTGCTTGCCTGCACAATGGGTAAGAATGTGTTCCCCCTTGTTTGTTGATGTACCACATGACAGTTGTGTTGTCTGTTAGAATCAACACCTGCCCTGGAAGAAGTAACTTCTTGAAAGCCATTAATGCAAACTGGACTGCTAACATCTCCTTCATGTTGATATGTAGATGCTGTAGTCTGGCAGGCCACTTGTCTTGTATCCACTTTCCATTTAGATGAGCTCCCCAAGCAATGTCTGAGGCATCTGTCGTTAGAATTTGACTCGCCTCTGGCCGGGTCACAGAGAGTCCCTTGTTTAGGTGACATTCCTGAGCCCACCACAAAAATTCCTTTCGAATGCAAGGTATTATTTGAATGACAGTGTCCAAATCCTGGCAGTGCTGTGTCCATACATTTTTTGAGATACCATTGTAGCTTCCTCATATGCAGTTTGGCATTGGGAAGCACCAGAATACAAGATGCCATGAACCCTAAGGCTTGAAGGACTGTCCTTGCAGTCAGCCCGGACTGAAGAGATAGTTGATGGAAGTAACTGGAAAGATTCTTTTGTTTGTCCGGGGTTAAAAAGGCCATCTGGGCTGCTGTATTCAGTCTCACACCCAGAAAGCACATGTCTTGAGAGGGTACTAGACTGGACTTTATTTCGTTCACAGAATACCCTAGGCATCTTAGCACTGCTATGACATATTCCAAATGCTGTAGAAGGTCTTCCTTTTCTTGAGCCAGAATCAGGCAATCGTCCAAGTAAGGATAGATTTGAATTCCTTTTAGCCTGAAGTAAGCTATCACTGGAGCCAGAACCTTTGTGAATACTCTGGGCGCAGTAGATAAGCCAAAGGGCAATGCAGAGAACTGATAATGAGAATTTCCAGCTCAAACGCAGATACTTTCTGCAACTTAGTCTTATAGGCACATGAAGGTAAGCTTCCTTGAGATCTAAAGTTACCATCCAGTGATTCTTGCCCAGCAGAGGTAAAAGCTGTTGTAACGTCAACATTTTGAACTTGGGAATGTCCAGATAAGTGTTGAGGATAGATAAATCCAAAATTGGTCTCCACGTGTTCCCCTTCTTCGGTACTAGGAACAGGCGAGAATAAAATCCTAGGCCCCTTTCTGGCACAGGAACCGGCTGAATGGCCCCTATTTGGAGCAACTGAGAAATTTGCTTGTGAGCCTCTTGTCTTTGTAGAGGAGGAATGTCTGGCATGCCTTTGAAAGGAGGCAAGGTATGGAAATAAAACCTGTAACCGTGGTGAATGATATCCAGAACCCATTTGTCTTGGGTAATTAAATCCCAATTTTCTTTGAAAAGAGACAGTCTTCCTCCTAGAGGTGCCGCCAGGCGAGAGGGTACTGGCAGCTGAAAGGGCAGGTCATTGGGTCTGCTTACGAAAGGACTGACCCCTGCCCTCACTAGAAGCCTGAGCAGGTGAACTCCCTGTCCTAGGCCTAAAAGCACCCTGAGCTCTGCCCCTACCACGTCTAGACCTACCTCTAGACTGGGAATCATAAGCAGGATAAGTCCATCCCTTAGCAGGCCAATTTCTACTAAACTTCGGAGGCTGCACCTGCAAAAAATCCTTAACAGTTTGCATAGACTTAGCCTTGTCCTCCATCTTCTTTAAAACTGCTTCCACAGGCGAACCAAACAACACATCAGACTGTAAAGGAGCATCCAAAATCCTTGTCTTAACATGCTCAGCTAAATTCTGATCTCTCAACCAGGCGTGCCTACGAAGAACAGAACCAGTGGCAGCCACCCTGGAGGAGGCCTGCACAGCATCAAAACCACATTGCAAGAATGTTTACCCACCTGTTCAGACACATGAACTAAATCCTGCAACTCTTTACAGTCAATACCTTCCGCCAGAGCATCCACCTTAGATTTCAACTGTGAAAGAAGATAATTTTGATATTTTAACATGTGAAACTGACAATTCAACGCCCTCATGGCTAAAGTGGAAGAAGTATACACTTTCTTTCCCCATCTATCCAAAGCCCTTGCCTCTTTATCAGGAGGGACAGGATTTTTAACAACTGAGGCCTTTACACCTTTAGGCCCCTGAGAGACAGTTTCCGGGTCAGCCCTAGGACTCTTAAAAAGATACTTATGAGCTTCAGGCACCCTATAATACCTATCCGGTTTAACTGGAGCAGGAGGCAAAGAATCAGGATTCAGGGAAGCCTCTGCAAAAACATCTTCCACCACATTCAAAACAGGAGGTATAGCTAAAGGCCTATGCTGGGGTAAAACAAGAACTCCCTAAGCCTTTTCCTGGAATCAGAGAAATCTTGGCCTTCCCATTTAAAATGCTCCCTCATGGAATGCAAAGTCTCTGAAAATGAAAAATCCTCAGGAGGAGAAGCTGAAGGAGTAGAATCATCCACATCAGAATCAGAATAAGTAGGGAACTCCTGCAAGTCTTCAGCGAAGATTCAGAAGCCTCCAGCATTGCTCAAAACTCTCAAACTCAGGTTCCACCCTAGGCCTCTTATCAGGAGGGGCATAGAACCCTTATCATAGTAATCAAATCTTCTGCCATTTTAAGCATATGTTTCTTAGGCAAAGACCCTGAAGCACTAGGAGAAACCCCCACTGAAGCAAAACTTGGCCTGCCCTTAAGGAAGCCTTGGGAACAGAAGGGAGGCCTTAACCACCTTAGGAAGTGAGGGAAGAACAGCCACCTGAGAAGCCCCCAGCCTGGCCTACTTCCTGAGAGGAAACATCCTGTAACAGTAAAGTCTCCCTGAGACTCCAAAGAAACACCTGGCAAAACCTCTGGCTCCACTGAGCCCTCTAAAGAACCGACGTCTGGGACTGTCGGTTCTTCCCCTAGGTTTTGCTGTTTTGTCCTTAGTTTTTAGCGAAGCCGCCGGAGCATCCGACGGCATTTTATAGTTACAACGCTTCCCAAACACTAACCTGGCACAGTCTAACCTTCTCTTAATAGTGCGTTTGTTAAATCTAGCACAAGAGCGGCATCCAACAACGTCGTGCTCAGGCCCTAAACAAGGTATACACAAAGTATGGTAATCCCTATGAGGTATCTGTTTCCCACAAGAAATACAGTTATTTACTTTTTCTGACATCCGGTTAAATACTGAGGCAAGAAAAAAACAAAATAATCCCCAACGGGGTACTTAGCCAACTTTGATTCGGTCTGAAATTCTGACTTCAGAAACTTTCAGAACGCCAACCTGCACTCGCAAAATTGCTTCTGCATCGGACCATGCGGCAAAAAAGACTGAGGATATGGCGTCGGTCATGCGCATTAGTACCCTGACGTACTGACGTCAGTCTAATGCGCCCTGACCGACGTCAGCCATATACTTTGGTATTCGGGCCGACTGGACAGCGGACTACCCAATTGATAGGACTGCAGCAATGTGGAATGAAGAACATCAAGCACAAACACAAGCTTTTGAATCAGAAGGTTGAAAGACATGGAAGAGCTTCCAAAACGGCCAATAAATTAGAGGTTATGTACCTACCATAACGTTCCATGTTAGTTGTCTTCTCTCGCCTTCTTTCTTGCTGGATGGGTTCGGAGCCAATCCTCTGCTCCGACTCGGCACTTGCTAAGCTCGAGAGTCACTTTTACCAGCTCGAGGCAGCCCCATATCCCATGATGCAAGGCGGTATATACCCAGATCTCGTTTGGTACTTATAGGGAAAACACCTAGCACAAAAAACTTTCTACTAAGGAAAGAAGAACAATAAGCCTAAACAAAAGGGCTATAATGGGAACCCAGATAACTAACTGGAGCCCAAAGAAGCAATCTTCCTGACAAGGGAGATCAAAGTCTGTCCACGCAAGGGGGCAGGAGGGAGGGTCGCAAGAAAGAAGGCGAGAGAAGACAACTAACATGGAACGTTATGGTAAGTACATAACTTCTAAATGTTAAAGTTGTCAATCTCGCCTTCATTCTTGCTGGATGGGACCGCGTCCCTAGCACCTCTATCCTGGATGGCTCAATGGAACAGACTCTTGAGAACCGTAGAACCAAAACTGGCTCTATCCCTGGAGGCCAAATCCAATTTGTAATGAGAAACAAAGGTATGAGGAGTGGCCCAAGTGGCTGCTGCACAAATAGTATCCAAGGGAAGTCTAGCCTGAAAAGCTGTGGAAGTGGCTAAGCTTCTGGTGGAATGTGCCTTTGGTTTTGAGCACAGCTGTTTGCCCCTAAGTTGATAGATTTCGGAAATGGTGGAAGAAAGCCATCTAGACAAGGTCACTTTGGAAACAGGAAGGCCTTTCTTATTCTGAGCATAAGAAAGAAAGAGTTGATCAGACTTTCTGAATTGTTTTGTTCTGTCCAAATAATATCTGAGCTGGCGGTGAACATCAAGATAATGTAATTTTTGTTCTGATCTGTTGGAGTAATTGGGGAAAAATACGGGGAGATCAATAGATTGGTTTAAATTTGTTTTTGAAGAAACCTTGGGCAAAAAGGAAGGATTAGTTCTCAAGGATACTCTGTCCTTGTGGAAGACCAAATATGGGGGACGAACAGAAAGGGCATGCAGTTCTGACACTCTCCTAGCCGAGGTAATAGCGACAAGGAAGAGCGATTTCCAAGAAAGAAACTTTAGAGAACATGAAACAGCTGGCTCGAAGGGAGGAAGAATTAAGGATGTCAGCACTAGATTTAGGTCCCATTGAGGAGGAGGACTCCTGACAGGAGGATTAAGGAGAAAAACACCTCTTAGAAAAGCTTTACAAAGCCTGTGGGACATAATGTTATGGTCTGCAAAACCGACATGAAAGTTCGAGATCGCAGCTAACTGAACTTTGACAGTGGAAGCTGAAGAACCCGATTTAAGGATTTCCGCTAAAAAATCCAAAACTGTATGAACAGGGGCAGTAAAAGGATCTATATTCCTTGATTTCGCCCAAAGGAGAAAGCGTTTCCACTTGCTAGTGTAAATCCTTCTAGTAGAGGATTTAAGAGAAGCCACTATGATATCCCTAACAGGGTTAGAGATCATAGGAAGCCTGGCTAAGGAAGGAAGTGGAGCAACCAAGCTGTGAGGTTGAGAGAAGGAATGGACCGATGCAGCTGACCCGATTGGTGGATCAGAAGATCTGGCACTGGGTCCAGATGCCACGGCTGCACCAAGAGGTGACGATGGAGGAACGGAAACCAAATTTGTCGAGGCCAATACGGGGCAATGAGAATCATTTTGGCTCTCAAAACGGTAGCTTTCTGGAGTACTTGTGGTATCAAGGGAAAGGGAGGAAAAGCATAAAGAAGTCCCTGGGGCCAATCTTGGGTAAGAGCGTCTCTGGGGGGATGGCCTGGAAGTGGGAAGAGAGAGAAGTCCGGGCATTTGCTGTTTTGGGGAGTAGCAAAAAGATCGCAACATGGGCGGCCCCATTCTTGAAAAATCTCCTCCACTATAGATTGCTTGAGAGACCACTTGTGAGGCATGAGAATAGCTCTGCTCAATCTGTCCTCTAAAATGTTGGTTTTCCCAGGGATATGCATTGCTACCAGAAACCGATGAGAGGAGATCGCCCATTGCCAAAGTCTGAGAGCTTCTCAACACAAGGGGTAGGACTTGGTTCCGCCCTGTTTGTTGATATACCACACTACGGACATATTGTTCGTGTGAACTGCAACTGATCCCAAGAGAAGAAAGTCGCTGAGGGCTTGCAACGTTAAAAGCACTGCTCTCATCTCTAGGACATTTATGTGCAGGTGGTATTCGAACGGTTGCCACGTCCCATGAACCATCCTGCCCTGATAATGACCCCCCCACCCGATCAGGGAGGCATCCGTAGTGACTGTGGCTACCAGGGCCGGGGAAACAAAGGGTCTGCCCTGATGAATCTGGGGAGAAGAAATCCACCAGGATAGATGGTTTTTGCAAGTTTGTGTCACCAGAATTTGATGATGCATGGGAAGTTGTTGGTAAGACCATTGGGTAAACAACATCCATTGAAGGAGACGCATGTAAAAGCGGGCCAAAGAGAGAAGAGTAATGGCAGCTGCCATGAGGCCCAATACCTTTAGGACTAGTCTGGCTTGCACCTTTTTGCTGGCAAGGATGATCCGCACATGGTTTTGGATGTCTAGGATTCTGTTGCTTGTGAGGTTTGCTGACATCCGGACAGTGTCTAAATTTGCGCCTATAAAAGTAATAGATTGGCAGGGCAATAAGGAGGATTTTTCGCAGTTGATAGAAATTCCTAAATGAGTGCAGAGATTTAGGGTATAATCTCTGGCATGGAGAAGTTGATGCCTGGTGGTGGCTGAGAGGAGCCAGTCGTTGAGATACGGAAACACCTGGAATCCTTGACGTCTCAGGTGAGCCGTGACCACTGCCATACATTTGGTTAACACTCTGGGGGCTGTAGTGAGACCAAAGGGCAGGGCTCTGAATTGGTAATGACTGGACCCCAGCCGAAAGCGGAGAAACCTTCTGGAGCGTCTGTGGATTTTTATGTGATAGTACGCATCCTGAAGGTCTATTAAGCACATCCAGTTGTCTTTGCCCAGAAAGGGCAAAATCGATTGAAGTGTGACCATCCGAAATCTTGTCTTTTTCACGGACTTGTTGAGTCTGCTGAGGTCCAATATTAGTCTCCAATCTCCCGTCTTTTTGGGAACCAAAAAGAACCTCGAGTAGATTCCGGGCTCTGAATGGTCTGTTGGAACTGGCTGAATGGCCCTTTTTGTAGAAGCTTTGATACTTCTAATTTTGCGATTTCCCTTAGACCGGGTGGAACATCTGGAAGGGAATTTTTGTGAGTGAAGGGACTTTCCTCGAAAGGAATCTTGTAACCTTCGGGTATGATCGACTGTACCCATTTGTCTTGTGAAAGGGAAAGCCAGGCTTCTGGGTACAGCGATAATCTTCCCCCGACTGCCTCCAAGGATGGACAGTCGGGCAACACCTCAGGGATGCTGGAAGGGCTTGTCAGAGAGAGGCTCTCTGCTTTCCTGGTTTTGTGGACCCCCTCTGCCCCTAGGGCGGCGTCTGCTATTATTACCCCCTCTGCCTCTAGGGGTAAACTGACCACGTGTATCCGGCGTGACTCCCTGAGATTTATGGAACCACATCTTTCTCTGTCCTTTAGGGTAAGGTCTAGAAGGGGTGGAAAAACGGACCCCTACGGCAGAGAGAGTTCTTGCCATCTTGCTCACACCTGGTCAACGTATCCTTCACCTGAGGACCAAACAAAGTTGCTCCATCGAAGGGAGAGTTTGTGAAGGACGCCTTAAAGGGATCTGCAAAATTACAGAGCCGCATCCAGGACTGACGCCTAAGAGCCACTCCTGTCCCTGCAGCTCTACTCGCTCCATCTGCTGCATACGAAATCAGCCGCATGGAGGAGTTGGCTATGGAGTTAAGGATTCCTAGCTGAGAAGCAATCTTATCTTGAGCCCCTGGAGCTGTAGGATCCTGTACTACTTCACCTAATTCTTTAAGGATGTCCCTTTGAAGTCTGGTGAAGTGACATAAGTAATTCAGCGAACGCATAGCAAAGGTCGCTGAGGAAAACATCCGCTTACCATACCTGTCCATGGTCCTAGAATCTTTGTTAGGAGGATGGACTGGTATGGAAGGATCTGCAAGTTCCTTCTTAGTGGCGGCCGCCACCACCATGGCATCAACAGGGACACCTTTTGTAAGGAATTGCTTTTCGGAAGGGGCTGTAATAAATTTAGAAGGCCTCCTGGGAACTGGTTCTACGGAATCAGGAGCTGCCCACGCCTTCCGAGCTATTACCTCCATGAGGGGGTCAAAAGGCGGAGACACCCAGGAGGTGGAGGGTCGAGATCCGAACGCCCCGAGGTATACAGACTCATCCTCGGAGGGGTTTATGGAGGGCCAGTTTCCCCTCTGTTTTAGGAGTTCTAGGATGTCTGAAAAAGAGACATCCTCAGAGGGGGATCTTGGGGACCCCTCCGACTCATCTAAGTCGGTATCCGAAGTAGTAGACTCAGGGGAGTCCAGGTGCTTCCTCTTACAAGTCCTCTTGCGCGGAGGATCTCCTGACGGATCAGGAGAATCCTCGGAAGAGGGGGTTCCTCCCAATGGGGAAACCTGAGGCGGTGGATCTCTCAGTCCGGGAGCAAGAGAGTGGGAAGAGATATCAACAGGCACCGAAGAGGGAGGAGCTAAAGGAATAGACTGCTGACTGAGCCCAGGGGCCAGCACACTCCTCATCACCTCGAAGGCTCCCCTCCCAGGGAGATCAGAGAGAACCTGTTCCGAAGAAACTGGGACTCCCGGGCCCACCGAAAGGGAAGGCTCTGAGGCAGATGTCAGAGCCGAGCTCACCAAGGCCGAAGCTCCAAGGGGAAGAGCGGAGTCGGACAAGGGTCCGATGCCACTCACCCCTCGGAGCAGACCAGGGAAGCCCGGCCACCAAATCCCTCCAAGGAAGGTCTCGAGGAGGAGATGAGAGTAGATGCTGAAGGCGCAGAAGGGGGGGGGTATCTGCCCCTCAGCCATAGCAGTAACTATTCCCGTAGACTCCAGCTCCAAACTCTGGGGTAGAGTCGAAGGAGGAAATTGAAGAGGGTGTGGACTAATAGTCATCTGTTGAGACTGACTATGAAGCATTTGGGCTAGTGCCTGTGATTTTAGCAATCTGCTTACCACTCTCTTTAAATCATGGTCTGACAACCTGGAAGACCTAGATGATCGGCTCTGATGGCTCCGCTCCGAAAGAAGAGGTGAGGTCGGAGCCGACACTATCGGTTCCAAAGAGGGAGACCTGGGCCTCTTCCTCGAAGGAACCATCGGAGCCGAAGAAACCACGGATCCAGATGGAGCCGATAACTTTTCGGCTCAGAGTGTAGGTATAGATGCATCGGCTCCAGACGGAGCAGATACAGGCAAGGAAATTATGGTGTCGGCGCAGACACCGAAGCCCGAGCCACATGGACATCGGAGCCAGTCGGAGCAGACACCAAAGTGACTGTATCGGCACCGATAGCCATCGGTGCCAAAGATTTTTCCAAGCTAAGATCGGCTCCAGCCGGAGCCGATCTCTACTCCGAAGGAGTCTGAGCCAAGGCCGAAGGCTTAGGAACAAAAACCTGGGCCTTGGTAGTCTTAGAGGGCTTACCCGGAGCCGATTTTGCCGGGGAGCCCTCCGGTTTAAGAAGTCCTCTTAATATAAGTTTATTTCTCCTTTCCTGCAGGACTCTCTGGCTAAAAGAGTGACAAATTGCACAGGAGTCCTGCAGGTGGAGAGGTCCCAGGCAGTATATACAAGAAGTGTGACCGTCTGTCAGAGACATCTTCTGACAGCACGAGTCACACTTCTTGAAGCCTGAGACCCTCTGTTCTTTGGACATAGTGCTTTTCCAAACACAAAACACACACACAGTCCCGAATCAGAACAATTAAAGTTAAGGTATAATAACTAAATTCACACACACACACACACACACACACACACACACACACACACACACACACACACACACACACACACACCCTAACAGAGGGGGGGATGGGAGGGAATGAAGGCCTGACTAAAAAAATAAACTAGGGAAAGTAAACTTAGTCAGAAAAACCCTTACAAGTATCTTAACAATAATAGAAAACTATTGAAAGAGAGAAATTTTAGGAATGGGGCGACTAAATGTATAATAATAAACACTTACCAGGATCTGGTAAAAGGATTACCTCATCAGCGAAGCGGCAAACGAGATCTGGGTATATACCGCCTTGCATCATGGGATATGGGGCTGCCTCGAGCTGGTAAAAGTGACTCTCGAGCTTAGCAAGTGCCGAGTCAGAGCCGAGGATCAGCTCCGAACCCATCCAGCAAGAATGAAGGCGAGATTGACAACATCTATAATTTCTGGACCAGAAATCTCTCCTCCTGTGGTAGATAGGCTGCCTAGTGCTTACCATTCCCACTGTTAAAGCTAGAAGGCTTCCCTCTAACACAGAAAGGCTTGGGGGACTCAGGAGCTTACAAATAGTCCTGGATACAGCAAGTCTGTATCTGGACTAGATAAGTTACAGGAAAGGCAGGAAACAAGCTAGGATTTTTTTTTTTTACAGAAAAGCAGCTAAAACAGCAGTGAATACAATTCAAATGCAGTGCAGGCTAGCACACATGTATCAGTATTACGGCAAATACAGTTTAAATGCAATTAAATTAACAAATGACTAAAAAACAAGTGCAGAAGGCATTAAATTAGAAGGCTACTAACAAGCAGTAATAAGTGCAGAGTAAGAACAACTGAACAGATAACAGCACGGAGAACAGCAACTAAGACAGTTACAGTAAGAGCAGCTGAATATATATATATATATATATATATATATATATATATATATATATATATATTTTTTTTAAGGGAGGGAACACAGCAAGATTAAGAGGCTACAGGGGTTGTCCTTCTCAAATGCTCTATTTGTACACAGTAGGAGTGCCGGAAATCAAAATATGATCTCGCTGCACTAAGTTGAGTGAGCAAATGAGATAGGCCCAGAAGGAGTATCCAAATACAAACTTACAAGAGGGGTGGGGCAGTTTCAAAGCCACCAAGATCAACAACAAAACAAGAACAGGGAGAATGGGTGGGAAAAACACAGTGGAGACAACAAGACACAAACAATACAGCACCACTATAAATAATAGGCAAGTGTATAAATACAGCAAAGTGCAAATTAAGTTGCAAAAAGTGTACTTATCAGTTTGGAGTAGACTCCAACTTTGCAGCTCACAGCAAATCTATCAGCTTTTTAAACTGTAACCATATCCTAATCTACTAAGTAAACACCTTAATGGATTAAGGGCAAGACAAAACATGGTAGCAGTGACAAAGAATCACCCTGGAATATCCTCCCTTTAAATTTTTATCCCTGGGATAATAATCTTCCTTCTGTCACAGTTTAGCTGTAAAGTCGTTTGCAACTGCTACATAGTCTGTGCAATGTAACTCATCAGTGCAGGGTGTATCTCATACAGCTGTACGCATTCCAATACCCATGAATTTAGGATGCTGTTGATTTTTTTTAATTTATCAAAGCCATACTAAGATTCTTCCCATTTTTTGCAGCTCTTTGTTATGGTTCACTCAAAAATAGATCTTCATTTGTTCCATATGACTTTTATTACATTTTAATTCTATTGCCATGACTGGCTTTTTCTAGATGGCTACAAACTCTGCCTTCATCAGTATCAGCATATAATTTATATACTGTTGGAAAGCAAGTTACTGATCTGCAGTTCATAGAATGCCTTGCAGGTTTAATCTTAAAGTATTGTTTTGGCTGTTATTAGTCAGGCTGGTAAATGTTTGGGATATCAGTATACAGGCAATTATTACTCAGGGCTAAATCTTTGTTTAGAGTTGTCAATACCTTTAGCCAGAAGTTAGGCACTGCATCTGGGCCACAGGTTTTCCAGTTAGGAACCTTTCTTGATTTTGTCTCAGTTTCCCTGGCTCTTACTTTATCCCATTTTATATCTTCTGCATCACAGCTTCTTTCTGCTTCTTTTAATTCTTCTATCTTTTCGCCATCTTTGCTAGATTTACCAAGGTCATTATAAATACTTCTTCAAAATGTACATATTTATTCTTTTTTGGTGGTGTTTCTATTCCTTTTGCTTTGTTTTCCAATTACATACAACATATTTCTGGGTCATCAATGAATTGTTTTTTTTCTGTTTACCTTTCTTTTATACTCATCTGCATACCTTCTAAACTTTCGTGTGAGAAGTTGTTGGGTCTTTCAGCTCTTCCCGGTTAGGGGTCGCCACAGCGGAACTCCGGTCCGCTAATGACTGGCAGTTGATTTTTACGTACCGAGTTGCCAGCCCTGAAGCACAACCTTCAACGAAGGAATGCCCATTCACGCATGTCTCCACGCAGAAGACGCTCTAGCTGAGAGTCGAACCGAACAGCGTCTTACTGTGAGGCGACAACGAAGTATCAGATGGAATTAAAGTTACGGGATCTGTACTAAACTTATGACTCTTGCAACATTTAACTGGATAGCTTGTAACATAAAAAGCAAACAGCTCAGCTAGTCAGAAAACATCTACAATATTTGCTGACTCACCTCCACTTAATTTCATCTGTGTGCTTAGAAGTGGAACATTTGGTTTCCTTGCGTTTGAGAAAATGTTGATCTCAAAATTTATTTTGTACGCCACGGCATAAATGGTTTATACCTGGTTGCACCCATGGCACACAATGAATTAGATAATTAACTTCCACATTAGTGAATGGGGTTTTACATCACAGCAAGATGAGTTACCTCATTTAAAGCAATGTACAGGAAATAAACACAAAGGAACCAAGTCCAGAATCCACTCCAAAGTAGTTTTATTAAAACACTTTTCATTTCCCAAATAGAAACTTCATCAGAAGAATTCGGAAACGAAAACCGCTTTAATAAAACTACTTTGGAGTGGATTCTGGACTTGGTTCCCTTGCGTTTATTTTATAGTTTGTGTGGATTTTCAACAGTTTCAATGTACAGGAAAGTTATAAAATATCTGCTCCTTGAAATATCAGGACATTTTCTGTTTTTCATGTCTTTGGCAGGAGTTAACTGACCAAGAACCCAATAAAAATGCAGTGCTAAGAATGCAAACTATACTTTATTAAATAAAAAAAGCAACACAACACATGGGATACTTCATCAAAACTGGTGCAGTCATTAACCTCACTTCCTTATAAACTCTCAAAATAGGCACACAAAAATATTTAAAGACAGAAGAATTACAATAAAGCTTGTGCAGTGAAGTACAATGAAATGTCAAAGGATATAAAAAATGGAGAGAACAGGAAACACTGACCTGGTAGGAGTTATTCACAGTGAGCTACTATTCATAAATAAGACCCCGGGGAATTTCAAAACATTTACTAGAAGGTAATGTGCATAATAAAAATAAAATAATGAAGATAAAGAATGGACTAGTAAATGTGGGTTTTTTTTTCAAACAATGCTCTTTATTACCTAAGATAAATATGCTATTCTGAAGAATATGTTGGGCTCGAAAGTGATCTTTAGAAGTATGAAAATTGTGGCTCATCTGGGATTATTTGTCAAGGTGCTTGGGATGTGACGGGTGTTATGTGGGAAAGACTGAGAGGCCATTAAGAAAACTAATTTATGAACATAACTATGACATTAAGAAGAAAAAACAATACTTCCTTGACTAAACATGCTGAGTGTTGCACTAAGTTTATAAAATTTACCTTTGATATTATAGACATTGTTGAAAAAAGCCCTAGGGAAGAAATGGCAGCAATTAATTAAATATAAAGAGCTGCTATGGCAGCTAAAATTAAATGCTGAGACAGCTCCATGTTTTAAACAATGAGTCTCTGCAGCCAGTTTTGAGGCTTCGAGCAGCCAAATTATGAACTGAAATACTCATAGGCAGTCTTTTAAATGGAGAATTGGATAAGTATTTTTTTAATATTCTTTGTGTGATTTTATGACATTCATTTTTGACATATTTCAGTTGCAGACATCATTATATTAATGCCCAAGTTTGAATTTTTGTATATTTTCATAATTTTATAGTTGTTCATAAAAATAGTTTTGAGAAGGTAATGAAATGTTTTAAATTATTTACATATACTTTATAAGTTTAGGAGGTGGCATAATAGAATTTTAAGATGTGTTCGGAATTGCACTGTCTCTAAAAATTTCTGAATGCCTAGTTTAAGAGGGTTTATAAGGAAGTGTGGTTAATGACCACACCATTTCTGACTCCTGTGAGAGATGAAAGTGCTAAAACAGAATGTGTTGCAATTTATTTTATTTAATAAAGTATATTCACCAACTTTCTGGTGTTTGCATTCTTAGTACCTCTCAACCTCTTACAAGAAATCTAGACAAAGCCATACAAAATGGGGGGACAAAGGCCCCAAAATAGGGACATATTTTAAACATTGCTCTTATAAACTTTGTTTAACATACATTTTCTGAATGCTATGAAGTCAAACTCAAATGTATGCCATTATTCAGTGACTTCCATCCTCAGATCATCCCAGTAATTTGTCAGAAAACCTCAACTTTTTATGAGGAACAGGCCAAAAAATATGAGACAAAAATCTGGACAATTGGGAGGTATGACCACTACATTTTTTATGGAGTTCTTGGTTGTATGAGCAGTGCATGCCCCATTTGTTTAAGGTTATCGGTATGTTTTTTCTAGTGCAAACTGACATCAGAAACTGTGTGGTGCTGACTGTTTTTATGTGATATGGAAGCCTTGCAAAAGAATTGTTTTTGCAAAGTGCTTCATTGCCTATTTTATCTGAGCTAACAGGCATGAAAGCAGAATTAACCAAGGTAAACCTAAAGAATGCCTCCAACAATGTCACACCAAAAAAACACCACTCCTCTAAACAGATTATATAAAATATTCACTATTCATTTAGTGCTTTTGTCTTTTCCAATGACTTCATCAGAATAAATGACTCTTGTTACTCACACACACACACACACACACACACACACACACACACAAAAGCATAACCAGGAAGAGACCATTGCATCACTTCCTGGGGCTCACAAGATACCAAGACAGTTAAATACGTCCACAAGATCATGACCCATAAAAACTATCTTTGCCTATCCAGATAGAACAAAGTATAAGTGAACAAAGTATAAGTGAACAAAGTTCTGTTGAAACAAAAGCGTGTGCTTAAAACCTTGTTTTGAAATCAAATATTATAAATCCACTGTTCAAAACATAATGACTATGAAAGTGTTAAAAAAATACTAAAATATTTTTACTGAATATTTTAACATAACCATGAACACAGCACACTTAAAGCACTCCACCTAACAAAACTGGATTTATAACTTTGTTTCTCTCATTTTAAGGACTGGAACCAGGGATATCTGATCATTGAGACCTGGTGGAGTACAAGCATTTAATCGTAACTGACACATTAATTCACAATATTCAAGTAAGGTCTCCCACGACCCTCATTCTGGGTTAATATCAACCTTTTCCAGAATCCAAAAGGGACATGTGGCAGCATGCCTACACAGGGCATTAGTTTCTACCTTTCTATTAACTTCATACATACGTTCATATACTCTACTCTTCAGGGCACGTTCGGTCTTCCTCACATAATAGAAGAAACAAACCCACCAAAAAGCTAAGTATACAACTCTCTTTGTGATTCAATTAAAGTATCTACATGCTCTGAAGGTTTCACCAATATTAGGAAGGAGCAATGGGCCACTATTCACCATATATACACATTAACGGTATATACCAGACTTGAAAGTTCCTATCAAACCATGGTTGTCAGCAGATATTTTCCCCTTTGCCCCTTTTTCCAGGATATTCTTAACACTGTAACCTCATCTATAGGTGTATAAAGGGGGTTGGGTAGACTGTCTGACATTTCTGAAAATAATTCCCAATACTGGGTCACTATTTTCTACAGTTTGAAAGGATCATTGTTACATTTCATAATAAAAGATCTATTGTAATTCATTTCACTTGACTCCTTTGTTATTTCCTCTGGACACTTGGCTCACTGCTGTTGGATGCAAGGTTCTCCAAAAGGGGAATAAATTTGGTACCCCAACAATTTAACACCTCACTTCTGAAAGTTTTAACTACATGCTCAGGGTACCCTTATTTTAGAAAAGTTCCTCTATATATTCCAATTCTTTTACAAGATCTTCATAAACAGATATTATGTGGGCTGTTCTAACCATCTGTCCCTTAACATTTTTCTTCTGGTGCATGGGATGGTCACTATTAAAATAGAAATAGGAACTGGAGAAGTTTTCTTTTCTATAAAGTCTAGATCTAAAACTTTCATTCTCAATGTCTTTAAGGAAGGTTACATGCAAAAAGTGAATCTCAGCATCTCCTATATTACTGGTAAATGCCATAAAATCAGTGGTTGAATTGATAAACTAATTCATCCAATTAATTTTTGATTCCTCTCCATTTGAGAAAAATATCTAGGAAATGTAAAGAACAAAGTAATTAATGGGGAATACTTGGAATCGAGCACCCATTCTTGTTCCCAATTTAATAATACTATGTTAGCAAAAAATGGGGGCACAGGCAGCCCCCACTGCGACACCATTCATTTGTTTGTAGCATTCTTCCTCAAAATACAGGAAATTGTTGGCAAAAACAAATTCCAAATGTTCCCAAACCAATCTTAAATCTTGAGTGTTAAGAAATTCATACCATATCAGTATATTTCACACCACTGTAAACCCAGGGTATGGAGGATAACAGTTGAAAGACCTTCAATATCAATAGTCACAAATAAGTGGTGGAGATGATAATATTCTTTGGTCACTTTTACTAAAAAAAAAATCCAATGAACCAGCCAATATGCATTTATATGACTTTAAAACCAATTTACATTTTCTGTCCACAAAATAATGCAAAGGAATAGGTTTTATAAACTGAAGCAGCCACAAGAGGTCTAAGGGGGGGGGGGTGTCTGCGATACTCTTGTGTATCCTGGGTATCCCAAAAATGGCTGGAATAACTTGTTTTGAAACTTAAGAAAATCATATAAGCTCATATCAATCAAACCATGCATAAGACTGTCCTCTAATACATCAATTTTCCAATATGCCATCTGAATTTCATTCCAGAAAATCTGTGAATAGGTGGAATCACTATTTAACAATTCTAACATTTTGGCTGCGTACACCTAGTACTCTATAATTACCACTCCACCCACCCCCCCAAAAATCTGGTTTCATGATACGAACATCCTTAGTCAAACATAATTCATTCAAAACTGTCTTCTTCTTGAGTGAGTTTAGAAACCTTCCAAGTTTCATTTTTAACATATTGTATGGTTTCTTGTTCGACTAAAGGTTAAAAATTAGATAATATAGAGTGCAGTGGAGGGTTAAAGGTACTTTTCTTATTGAACCTAGGTTCCTCCTAGCAAATCACATTCTGTCCAAAAGTAACCTCTAGGTTAACTTTTTTTTAGGAATAACTTAAAATCAAATCAAAAACTCTCCTATGGCAAGATGGAATGATGGTACAAAAGTAAATCCCTTTCTACAAATGGAAAAAATATTACTGGTAAATGCCATAAATTCAGTGGTTGAATTAATAAACAAATTCATCCAATTAATTTTTGGTTCCTCTCCATATGAGAAAAATATCTAGGAAATGTAAAGAACAAAGTAAAGAATTAAGTTCCAGGCCACCATAGTTAAAAACCTTTAGTTGACCTAGAGTACGCATCACCCCATCTGTGGTAATGATCTCTTCTGCCAAGCCAGAATCGATTACCTCGGTAGTGTGATTTAATTTCACCTTCCTCTTCTCCCTCTTCGAGCCTTCCCACTGGAAAAGCTGTATTTGTCCCTCATTACCATTACGTCTTGGTAACTGGCGTTCAGTCTTTCAAACAGCTGGACCTCTATAAAAAAGGAAACTCTAAAGGGTTCATCCACACTGTAGGGTAATGCACTACCATTAAATTCACCACTACCATTAACCTGTCTGTTCACAGGTTTAACATTCTGAGTAACAGATTCTGTGCCCTCAAGCACCAAAGCCAGTATATCTAGTACCTGAACCTTGGGGAACCTTACTTTTTGGTGCCTAATAGGCTCATCCTTCAAAGTAATCTTTCCTATCTCTCTCAAGTTTGTCAATCTTTTGTTTTTTACTACGTGCTACTTTTTCATCAATTTATTTTCAAGTAGAATAATACTTGTTCTTATGCTTGTTCACAGCAAATAAGTAATTCTGTAAAACAGTATTTAACATATAAACCCTCTAAACATTTTTCATTATTTCTGATAACAGCTTTCATTATATTGAGTCCATAGTTAAAGATTTTAATGAGCTCTTTATGAAACTCAGAGCCTGGTTCGACATTGTTCAGATATTTCTATACTCTGAGCCCCTGAGGACTTGTTTCTAGCAATGCTGTCTCTCAAAAAAAAAAAACTAAAACTAGAGATCTATAGTTTAGCATTTTAGTCTTTAATTTATATATTGTGACTCTGTAGGAACCATTGCTGTCCTCAACCTGAGCTTCATTTAACTCAGATTTATTTAACCAGGCCTTGAAGTCCACATTGGCATAAACAGAAAACTGCCAATAAAAATTATTCTCCAAATGTACCCATTTTGAATGTCATGTATCCAAGGGAACAGATAGAGGATCAACGCATGCATCCTCTGAGTAGAACTGAAAGTTTGACTGTTAGAAGCATTCCAGGGAATTAAAGATCACGCCAGGAACCGTTCGGAAGTTGGTAACATGGAGTAGACCCCTCTCACTTGAGTCACCTTTGCTATCTGATAGTTCATTTTGTTAGAAAACATTAATAAGTTTAATTCACCCAGCAACTGTCTCTCTTGTCCAGCGAGTTTCATGCCTGCTTCAGCATCAAAGGTGGCCATAAGCCAACAAAACAAATTGGCAACTAGTGGCGCAAATATTCTAATACTCCTAAAGAATACCTCCGACCATGGCACACTGAAAAAAACACCATTCCTCCAAACAGAAATTGTAAAATATCCACTATTTATTTAGCGCTTTCGTCTTTTAAGACTTCATCATAACAAATGACTCTTGTTTAACACAAATATATACCACCACAACCAGGAGAGACCATTGCATCACTCCCTGGGGCTCACTAGACACAAAGAATTTAAAAAGACAGTGCAATTCTTCCACAAGATGACCCATAAAAAACGTCTGTTCATTTATACTTTCTTTCTGATAGGCAAAAAGTACTGTGTGGTATTGACCGTTTCCTGTGATATGCACGGATCGCAAGAATTGTTTTTGCAAAGTGGCTCACTGCCCGTTTTATCTAAACTAACCAGCATGAAAGAATAATTAACCAAGATCATACAGCTAATTATGCAGTTTGTGAATTATACGGCCATGAGTCAGACTATGAAACCCTGTGGGAGGATGCCAGATGGAGTGGTCGGATCAGTGTCTGGATGGCAAGTGACTACACATGGCTGTAAATGAGTTTTGGGACATGAAACCAGTATGGATGTTAATCACGGAAACAAATTTTGAGGATAGAGCAACGATGCTTGACATTACTGACGGAATAGAACAACGAACAGTGAATTGTGATGCGAGCGGACTTCCCAACAGGATGTTTTAGGCAAAAAAACAAGTACTGCACTTAGTAACACTAAAGATATTGTGAGAGGGACCATCTTTGGTTTGGAAGTGACTAGAGTTAATGCAAACTGTTTTACTATTGATTTGAACAGACCTCTGAATACAGGTGGCACTCAGAACATTAGTGCTTTATTTAATACTGTAAATGACATTGTAAATGATTTTAGAAAAGATTTAGGCTGTACAACTGACAACTATGCAAGTGGGGATGATGGCCATGAACATGTTCATTCCAACAGGGCAGAAGAATTTGATTATAATACTTGAATTAATAGGGTTTACTCTTTCTGATTTGGTTGCCACTAGAAATGGTAAGCCTTCTTTTGACCATGGAGCAATGAGCAGTTACAACATTTTAAAGGAATGCATTTATGAATTTGAAAAAAAGATGCTAAAAAATTAACGGACTGCAAATAGACAATGCTTATTTAAGAGAGTGTATTGGTAAAAAAAGTGTGTGCCCTAGGGGCTTCAGATGTACAAATTTCCAAATGGTTTGGACTTTATGGACTCTACGTTTCCTGCATTTGTTGTACTGTTTAATCAGCACGGTCTTGAGTTAATGAAATTAATTACCTGGAACTCCAAATTTATTAATGAATTTCTGAAAGACATTGACTGTTTAATGAACTAATTCAAAAAGATTTACTGTTTAGTAATTACAGATAAATGTTTTTCAAGAGTAGACAAAAAATATGAAGTGATAGTTAAAGGAAAACAAAAGAAACTGGTTTGTGATATACAGCTGAAGAACACAGCCTACCCAGCAATAAAAGGGGGGAATTAATAACAATACTGTTAATTATGAATATGAAGAGCAGTTTGGGGTGAGTGATGATTAACAGGGAGTGGACAATAATAACTGTAAGGTATTAGAACAGATTGATGTATAGGAGATCAAAGCTGGGGATAGAACAAGTAATAATGACATTGGTCAGGACCCTCCCCCCTTTAAAGGTCCCAGAGGTTGGAGCACTAGGGGAAGAAACATATGGGCATGGGGCCAACCAATTATATTAGGGACTGTTACTGTAGTCCCAAGGGGTAATGTTTCCACCTGGAACAAGAATTACAAGCCAGGGGGCAGAAAGATTAGATGATGAAATTAAAGTAGACCATGGGGATGATTTTACTAGCTAAAAATGGTTTTGATATTTTTAATTATAGCAGTTTAGCCACTGATGACAACTTTTTCACTTTTTGAAAAGGAGTTAAAATTTATCCCCTGTAGACAGTTTAATATTGGTGATGTTTTAATAGAATTTAAGATTTATATAAGAAAACTGAATTTGGCATGGTTTTTTAATGAAAATGGAATGAAGGCGACGAAGTGACCTGAAGGTTTACTGAAAAGGAAAAGTGTTTAATCCCTCATTACATCCAGTGTAAGCCTCCTTTGAAAAAGTTTGCATTCATGATATTTATATTTGGGGAAAATAAAATTAAAAGGAGCAATCTGAGTAAGGCCGAAGTGGAACTATTAAATGCCCTGGTAAATAAGTCGATTACAGTGATGACACCGGATAAAGGTGGGGGTATAATAATTTGTAACGCTACTTATATGTTACTAGTATGATAGAAATTTTACATAATTGCAAATTTTATCACATAGTATCCAGAAATAAAGTTAATGTGGCATATAGATGCATTAATCTGTATTTGGAGGAATTTCTGTTGTGTGTGTCACTCGTCTTCTGTTATTATTCACGACAAAGAGGCAGAGCGGTTTGTTTATATACTTTATTACATACAAACACATCAGGATGGATAGCAGCAACATAAAATATAAATGGACTGACAGACCAGTACATACATGCATGCTTACAGCTCAACAGCTCTCTACAAAATGGCAGTCTAGCTTGCATGTGCTCAGTATTTATATACATGTGCTAGTTCACTAGAAAGCTTCTTAAAGGCACATGCGCACTCTGATCTACATCCGCCCTCTTTACAGAGTTGTCTTGTAATAATAATGACATTTGAAAAGGCATGCAATTATAAAGACACTAATGAACAAAAACAACATTCATGTCCACATTGCTGTGTATCTGGAACACGGTTGGAAATGTAACCTGATCTAGTAATGTAGCAGTAAGGACTGGGTTTAGCAACAGGGACAGTCATTGGTGAACGATCTGCTTGAGGACTCTCAGGAATCTTCTCAGGAAAAGGGATATTCACTGGAATGCCCTTTGGAAGTGGAACATTGGATAATGCACTCTGAGCACTATAGTCTATCACAGGCAAAATGCTGCAATACTAGCTTGGGCACCAGTACTAAATGTTTCCCATTCCGTCTAAATTCTACTCCTTGTGATTCTACAATGTATGATCACGGCTCTGGACATAGACTTTTCACAACTGCAATCTGATCAAAACCTTTTGCTGTCTGCATCCTCACTATCTCCCCTTTTTGTAATGGATTGAGCAGTTTTTGCTGGTATTACTGCAATAGGACTTCTGGGACAAATGCTTTTTCATAAGGTAAGCTTTCACTGTTTTGTTGTTCTTAGCACAGGGGACCAACAAATTCTTATGTATTGGTAGTGTGGTTCTGGTTTGTCTTGACATAAGTCTCTGAGGAGGTGAACCAACATGTTTATCATGAGGAATGAGATTCAGGAGATTTAGAAAAACATTACTATTGTCTTGTTTCGACTTCTCTAACAACTGCTTCACACTTTGAACTGCACGTTCTGCCAAACTATTGGACTGTGGGTACACAGTGCTACTAGCAACATGAACAAAGTCCCTCTCTTCAGCAAATCTCTTGAACTGCTGGCTTGTACACTGTGCACCACTGTCATAAATAACTTTGTGCGGACTACCATGGACAGAAAAATGACGCTTCAACTTAGTAATGACAGTATTGGACATGAGATTAGAATTAGTTCAATGTCATACCAATTTGAATAAGAATCTACTAATACCAAGTAATGTTGACCATTTCATTCGAAAATATCTGTAGCTACTGTCGACCAAGGTATTTCAGGAATCTGGTTCGGCTGAAGTGGTTGTTTCTGTTGATGTGGCTTAGTTCTATTACAAACAGAACAAGATGAAAGTACACTACCAATATTCCCTTGACATAGGACAAAATACTAGTCCTCTCACCCTTCTTTTGGTAGAATCAATTCCTGGGTGGCCGCAATGCAAGATGTTAATATACTCTTATTTCAAGGATTTTAGATCAATCACTTTTGGACCTTTTATGATGATACCATTAGTAAACAAAATCTCATCTCTGTAAGGAAAACACAGTTGCAGGTCTTGTGCCAAATAATATTGCTTTGATGCCCATTCTCGACTGAAAAAGTGGTTGACCTTCTGAAGAGCTGGATTTGAAGCTGTGTGACTTCCAAGCTCATCATGACGTGTGGAAGAAAAATTTCTCACTTCCACTACTTCAAAATCAGGTTCCTCATTTTCATGCTGGTCAGTGTTTTTTCTGGGCGATCTGGATTAAATCATCAGCAAGATAAAGAAGTTTGCCTTTTGTGTAGACAAGATTGAAATTATACTTTTGCAATTTCAACATTGTGCATTGCAATCTTGCAGTAGCTGTACACATAGGCTCTCTGAAAATAGTGATTAGAGGTTGATGATCAGTTTCAATTTGAATAAGTCGGCCATAAATATAATCATGAAACTTCGAACATGCAAATGCAATTGTCAAGACTTCTTTATCTGAGCATACTGCATCTCGGTTTGGGTTAGAGCTCTGGACTCTACTGGTCTACCCTCTTGAAGAATGACTGCACCAACACGAAACTTGAAAACATCGCAGAAAAGAGTTAGTGGTTTGTGAACATCATATCATCTTAAAGTAGGTGGACTGACGATTCTCTGTTTCAGTACATCAAATGCTCTTTGGTGTTCTAACCAGGACCAGGATACATCTTTTGAGTGTCAGCTCTCTAAGCGGTGCTGAAAGTTGACTCAAATCTGGAATGAACTTGCCTAGATAGTTAACCATGCCAAAAAAATGTTATAGGACTTGGGCATTGTCTGGAGCTGGCCTCTCAGGAATTGCAGTTTGCTTGTAAGGATCTGGTTGTAAGCCTAAACTAGCAAACAAATGACCAACATAAGTAACTTTTCGTAGCCTGAATTTGTACTTCTGAGGATTGAGATTAAGATTCACTTCACAAGCTCATTACAGAACTTCCTTGAGGTTTCCATCATGTTCGACTACACCACTGCCTCCTAAAAGACTATCATCAACTATAATAGCACACAGATACCCAGAAAAAGTTTGTTCCATTACCCGCTGGAAAATTTCACTGGCAGAATGTATCCCAAATGGCATTCTCAAAAATCTGTACCTGCCAAAAGGAGTACTGAAAGTGATTAGCAATGGCAAAATTTGCAAAAATGAACTTTTTGCATCTAAGACAGAAAAAACAGTGGCATTTGGCATAAGAGCAGCAACTTCTTCGACTGTACGCATTAGATGATGAGGACATTTTATTTAAATCTTGTGGATCAATACATATTCTGATATAGTCTGAGCTTTTCTTATGAGCGACGACCATGGAGGATACCCATTCAGTTGGTTCTTTACTGGACAAATTGCACCTTGCTGCACCATTCTGTCTAGCTCAGCTTTGACTTTGTTCTGCATAGCTACTGGAACTTTCCGGGCTGGTCTGACAACTGGGATGACTTTAGGGTCTAACTTCATGGAGTACACAACTCGGACTTAGCTAGTTTGTCTTCTAAAATATCAGTATAGATAAAAAAAAAAAAGTCTGGGCGAAACTACAACAGTTGTCTTTCAAGCTTACATGGAGGATTTCCTTATTAAATGAAAGTAGTCTCATTTTCAAACAGTCTCTGAAAACTAACAATGACTTTACATGCCTTTTTGACTACGAAAAAATTGCAAGTCATAGCTATTCCCAACAGAGTAACATGAAACTTCGGTCTGAATTTCACCACCATAAACAATACGCTTCATACACTTCGCCAAATCAAGCTTCTCACCAGCACTTACTTCAGCAAATGTTTCTGCTGATGTAACACTGCACTCTGAACCAGTATCAACTTTGAGCTCTATGGGTCTCCCATTGATCCGAAATACTTCATATTCTTTGCCCACAAATCTATTGCATTGACTGTTTCACCAAGCACAAACACACCATCAACATAAAAAGTAGGGTCGCACTTTCTAAATGATCAACTTGTCTCTCTGAATATTCTCTTTCAATAAAAGAATGAGCCTCTTTGAATTTACAAAATCTTTGGAAATAATTCCACTTTTTACATTTGTGGCACTGCTGACCAAAAGCTAAGCACTTTTCATTTTAGATTCACAATTACCACTGCAATTACGACAGTCGACTATGAGGGTAGGTGAGGGAACATGCTTTGAGTTTGCTGACTCACCCTTGTGCTTCACTGAACATGTCTGCTTTACAGCACACACCTTGGAATTTGCTAGAAAGGCACGGGGTTTACCAGAGACTGCTGCAAGTTTCACAATAGCTGTCATGTGCTTGGGCACTTTTCTTTTAACCACATGCTGTATTCTATGAACATTAGCTCTAGAAGACACTGGAAGCATGCATTTCTCATTTGTAAGCATATTTATGTGCTTTTCTGTGAGTTTATACATCTGACAAATCTCTATGGCCTTATTCAAAATTAAATCACTGTCTCGAAGCAAAATCTTTCTCATAGCATCATCTTTAATACCACACACAAGTTTTTTTTTTTTTTTTTTTAATCAACTCATCCCTTAAATTACCAAATCTGCATGTTTTAGCCTTGTTTCTCAAGTAAGTTATATAAGTTTCACCAGTATTTTGAACTCTTGTGTAAAATAAGTGCCTTTCCATTGCAATATTCTTTTGGGGGTTACACAGTTCTCTAAATTTACGTTTTAAGCATTCTGGGTCTTCCCTTGTTTCAGCCGGTACCACCGCCATACACAGCAGATGCATACACAAATGAATGTTTTGTTGAGCTGCTGTTTTAGACCAACATCTGACTGACATGCTGAATTCCCTTTCTGTGTATGAGGCCAAGTTACAGAAAGGCAAAATATGGCGTGATCGACAAGATTTACGTGCAGGGAATGTCTTTACCTGGCCTAGAGAAGATGTAGCTGAGCCTAGAGTTGAGGCTGGTTCTACGGACTTGAATGTAGGTGGCAGCATTGTTGTTTTGGAGGCATCAAATGCCAATAATGCAAGTTCATTGGACACTAGGGAAGCATCCCTAACAGCCGATGGCGCTGTCACCACGTCGGAGATGTTTTGTGTGAGTGATGCGAGATCACCAAGTGGAAATGAAGTACCTCAACCATTACATAATGCTGCAGCTCCGTGCAGGGACTTGGGAGCTCGCAAAAAAGTTGTCACCACAGCTCAAGTTCACAGGGATTCCACAATGGTTAAAAGCGTTAATACAGCAACTGAGCTAGTTGGTATGGGCTCTGACCTTGTGAGCTCTTTTGGGCAATATGACCTCCATTTTCCATTGCCCGTGAAAGAGCAGAACTTCAAGTTTATAAAAGAACGACAAAGAGGGAGAAGTTGGAGTCGCATAAAAGGAAACCGGAAAGGAATATAAACAGTCAGAACACCATCAAGAAAGCGTTTTTGAACGCGAAAAAGGACTAGTGTGGAATTTGTCATGCCACACGTTATCTGAATATGAAGAAAGTGTGTTACAGAAAGGCTTGTCCTTCATACCTGCCAGTAAGTGTAACTACACAGAAGTAATTTTTGATGTGAAAATGTTTGTTAGGAATTTAACACAAACTGTTGTATAGTAGTACCAGTAATGATGCAGCTCTATATAATATTAACAATGCTAATAATATTTTTTCCAAACCCAGTGGGTTCATCCCTAAGCCTAATTCACTAGTGACAGCCTTTGAGAAGCTATGTGTACAGGACATTTATAACTTGGAGTTTGGTAATGCTGCATCTCATAGGAACAGAAAACGGTATTACATAACCAAAAATGAGAATGATGCATTGAAACGTCTTGAGCACAACAGAGATGATATTATTAGACCTGCCGATAAGGGTGGGCCAATTGTGGTATTGGATAAGGAATGGTATGTTACAAAAATGAGACATGTTGGATGATAGACAGTTCTATGAGAAATTATCATGTGTGCAAGTCAACAATTTTTGATGTACATATTTTGGAGGAATGTCTGTTAGAGTTGAATCTGATAGATAAGTTATTTGAGTATTTGTTTGTGAGGAAACCTTCAGTTCCACTCATACAAGGCTTACCAAACCTGCATAAAAGCAATGTAGATCCACCAATGAGACTGACTGTTTCGGGTAGGAATTGGTGTATGGAATCAATGTCGATTTATATAGAAAAACATCTGAGACTGCTTTGGATAACCTCAAGCATGTTTTGAAGGACAGTGAGCATTTTTTGAATGATTTGTGTTGTTTTGCTTCCATGAATACTTGCAAGGACTATTTACTTGTTACCATGGATGTAGTCTCTCTATTTACTGTGATACCCAATGTAGAGGGTATTGCCAGTACTGTTTTGTTCTTAGAATGTTATGCCAACTATGGGGAGGAAACCAATAGCCTATTGGCCAAATTACTTGAAATTGTGCTTGAACATGTGTTTGTGGAGCAGGCATACAAGCAATGCAATGGCGTAGCTATGGGCACGTCCTGTGCCAATAGCTATGCCAATACAGTTATGGCTATGTGGGAGACTGAATATGTATTGAATGGACCACATAGCAGTCATATTTTATTCTTCAGAAGGTTTGTAAATGACCTTTTTATTTTGTGGAAGGGTGACCTCAACACATTTCTGGAATTTCATGAGTTTGTTAACATGAGTATGAAATATTTGAAGTTCACCTTCAAATCTGCACTTCATGAAACTGAGTGGACCACATAGCAGTCATATTTTATTCTTCAGAAGGTTTGTAAATGACCTTTTTATTTTGTGGAAGGGTGACCTCAACACATTTCTGGAATTTCATGAGTTTGTTAACATGAGTATGAAATATTTGAAGTTCACCTTCAAATCTGCACTTCATGAAACTGAGTGGACCACATAGCAGTCATATTTTATTCTTCAGAAGGTTTGTAAATGACCTTTTTATTTTGTGGAAGGGTGACCTCAACACATTTCTGGAATTTCATGAGTTTGTTAACATGAGTATGAAATATTTGAAGTTCACCTTCAAATCTGCACTTCATGAAACTGAGTTCTTGGATGTGTTGGTTGTAAGGGACAATGAGAGAGAACTTTTTACTAAGCTCTATAGGAAAGAATGCCATGTGAATAATTTGCTACACAGGGATAGTTTACATCCTCCTTACGTTTTTAAGAATGTTATACGTAATCAAATATATAGAGCATCTAGGTTAAATATGAAGGAGCAGGACTTTCAGACACAGGTAAACATTGCCGTGGATAATCTCAGAGATAGAGGGTATAATGAGCAACATATCCTTATGAATGTCAATGATGTAGTGGGAATGAGGCAGTCAAGCCAAACCCCACTTTTTGGATGGGAGAAAGAAAGTTGGTAGGGTGGAAAAGACATGTTGGTGGTATGAAACGTAGGGTTCCTTTGAGCTGTACTACTGATGTCTCTCAGTATATATACATCATTAGGAAGCATTGGAAAGTTTTAGTTACTGATCCTGATGTAGCCAAACTTATAGATGATGAGCCTAGGCTTCAGTTTAGGAACAGCAAGTCCTTAAAAAGGAGACTATGTTATCCCAAGGGAACCTCTGTTGAAGTTTGTGAATGTGGCACTAGGCCATGTGGGCTGTGAAATATTTGTTCTTATACTGACACCAGTGTTGAATTTTATCATCCTGACCAGAGGAAAATATAGACTTTTAAAGTACATGCCACATGTTTGACTAAACATGTGGTTTATCTTGCTTATTGTGTTAAATGTATGGGATTCTATATAGGGAAGACCAATAGAACATTTAAAGAACATATAAGAGAACATGTTTACAATATAAACAAACACAACAAGGTTAATGCACTGGCTAAACATGTCATGAACACAGATGACACCCATATGTTCAAGTTCTTGGTCATTGGTAGAATATCACAGAGTTCCGGGTTAGGTGATATAGCTAATAAGACTGAAGACTTAGAGTCTACATGGATTGTTAGGTTGAGGGGGGACCCGGGGCATGGTCTTAATGAATCTGTACCCCTGAGACCCAGACTTAAAAATAGACCCTTGAGGAGATAGTGCAACGTTCACTAATGTATTCATGTTTTATTTATGTTTTCATGTGCTATTAAATTATATGCTAGTATTTTGTACGTAATATGCTTTTAAATTGTGATTGGAATGTATCATGTGATTGTTACCTTAGTGCTTTATATGAGATGTGTTTTACTGTGCATTTTAAACACCTGATGAAGTAATTATAGTGAAAGCGCTTGTGTTCTGTGCACTTGACAAAATCTTTTAGTACTGGATACTGCGGTCGTGACTGTCTGTTTTTTATTGGATAAAATATAAATGAACTGACAGACCAGTACATACATGCATGCTTACATCTCAACAGCTCTCTACAAAATGGCAGTCTAGCTTGCAAGTGCTCAGTATTTATATACATGTGCAAGCTCACTGGAAAGCTTCTTAAAGGTACAGGCACACACTGATCTACAATATGAAAGAATTTCTATTGAGTTACATTGGTTTTTGATGGTGTATAATCCTGTTTTAACCATCAGATTCTGGATTCCTAAGGTACAAAAAAATTAAGCCTCCCTACAGACCTACTGTTACTGCAAGTGGGTCAAAGACACAGTCATTCGGTATTTATTTAGACAAGGTGTTGAAATCTATTTACAATTTTGAAGGGTATTTAATGAAGTCTTCTTGGAAAGGCTGACCCCATTCTGGGATAGATCTGCAGGTTTAACAGTGGATGATGTTGATTGTTTTAAGTCAATTCCAAAGGAGGAGGGTTTGGCTTTGTTTCTGGACACACTAAAAGAACAGGAATTTTTAAATGATGAAAGCATTAGGTTGCTACTGAAGTTTGTTAAAATTGTATTAGATGATAATTATATATTTTTTGATGGAGAGGTCTTTCAGCAGATCAAGGGAGTGACAATATGTGCAGCTTGTGTGCCCATTTATGTTAACACTGTACTACTGGTCTTCGAAAAAAAAGCAAGATATTCCCCTCAGTACAAAAACATAAGTTAACATATTTATTTTATGGGTAGGACCTGAGGAAAACGTTGCACAGAATTTATGATTTTTTTTTTTACATTACTCAATTCTTCTTTTTTTTTTTTTAATTTACATTTAATTATAAGGGTTTTAGTAATTATTTGGATGTTCAGGTTGAACATACTAATACAGCAAAAATAGGAGATATATATATATATATATATATATATATATATATATATACATATATCGTTCCACTTTATAATCTTGAAATACTGAAATCTCGAATTTCAGTATCCCGAGACCATAAAGTCGAACGTTCCAAATCTCGAAACCCCAAAACTGCGAAACACAATCACGAACATAAACACACCATACACCACACAACACATACACCATTCTACCCACACTACAACAAATAAACAAAACACATACAAAACACAAACCAACAAACCTACACTACATACAAGCAAGGGGGAAGCCCCACCCCACCTACTTATATATACTAACTCCGAGATCACACCAAACATAAAAAGACAGCAAACTCACCACTACACACACTACAGTATCCTCGCACACACAATCACAAATATATGAACACCACTACTTTCAACACTTAAAAACTCATACTTTTACCTGCCTACCCTAACCCACACATAAAACTTCCAAACACACTTACATACACACAAACACATACCTAAAGTCCAACAAAATACCCACTTATCTTACATACCAGCTAAATCCACACACTACACGATACATCCTATACACACTACATCCAGCGTCAAATACCGGAACACCATAACCACAAATTTGACTTTTCTGGATTCTCGCTTATGGAGTTTCGAGATTTTAAAAATTCCACTTTATGATCTTGAGATACTGAAATTCGAGATTTCAGTATTTCAAGATTATAAAGTGGAACTATACATACACACACACACACACACACACATATATATATATATATATATATATATATATATATATAT
>NC_056743.1:1272609459-1272748085 GCF_019279795.1 Protopterus annectens
TATCCATGTCCTTTTCCCTATGTCTCTTCTCTTTACTGGAAGAGTCCCCCTCTCCCTGGGAAGCAGCGGGAGGTTGAGCCCCAGCCAGAGGAGGGTGAGCTGAAGGCTGGACAGTCGCAGCCGCGACTGGCACCACCGAGGGAGAGGAGGAAGAAGAATCCGGGGGTAAGAGTCCCGCCAGGATTAGCTTGTTCCTCCTGTCCCGCAGAGCCTGGGGGTTAAAGGCTGCACAAATCTGGCAGCCCGATGTTAAGTGATCTACCCCCAGGCAAAGAACGCACCGAGTGTGGCCATCCGCTGGGGACAGGTTATGAGCACACTCAGCACATTTTGAAAAAATGGCCTTAGGATCTTTGGCCATCACACACAAGCACATGCCCTGACACACAGTAAGGGGAAGGGAAAAAATATTAATTTTACCACAAAAAATTTATAAAAACACGGTTTAACTAAACTAAGGGCTACTATACAGACACACACACCGAAAAAAAATAATTTATCTGAGAAAAAATACCTAAATTCCTCTCACCTACGACGCTAAGAGCTCATCCCTAATGCTTCAGAAGCCATGGCAAACAAGATCTGAAGACTGGGATGAGGTAGCAGTGTGTTATGGGTAAGGGGGTGGAGCTGAGAGCTCGGATCTTTAGCTTGGAAAGTTGCCGGCTCGGATCCGAGGTTGGATCCGATACCCGCAGGTTGCTGATCAAATGAAGTTAACTACTTCAGATCAAATGTTATGTCCATTAGTTATGGACATTTTTTGGCTGCACTTTACACATTTTTTAAACCCAGGGGGTTTAGTTTCCTTAGAAACTTTGGAAAACATGACTAACAGCAAAAATAAGAGGAAAAGCAGCTAACTATACGGAAAACCAGAGAAGAATGTAAGTATACAAAAATCCACTACTATTACTACTAATTTTTAAACTTTTTTTTTTTTGTTAAACAAGTACAATAGCGATCAGCCAAAACGCACAAAAAAGGCCCTCTAACTAAAAAGGGCAGCGAGCTAGCCCTGAGTATTTAGAGAGAAAAAAACAAGGGAAAAGCCCTCTAATTTAAACAGGCTAAGGCAGCTCTCTAACAAACTAGCCTATACTGACAGGAAAGAAAAACCCTCTACCTAAAACGGGTTTCCAAATTTAATGCCAGGATAGGGAAAGAAAGGCCTAATGGAAATAACGATGGCCTACAGCAAAAACAGCACCAGAAAAAAGCGGAACGCAAACAATATACTTAGTAACAATTAGCTGCAATAAAATGGATTGAAAGAGAGTAACAATTTTCGAATAAAATGCAGAAAAAATTACCTGGCCAGAGCCAGTATGAAGAGCACCCGGTTTAGCGGAAAACGAGATCTGGGGACCTCTCATAGGGCCTCATGGGATAGAGTTTTAGACATGAGCTAGTAGAAGACCTCAAGCTTTGTATAAGGCCGAGTCAGAACAGAGGATCAGTTCCGAACCCAACCCAACCTTCTAAGAATGAAGGTGAAATATGACATCACCACATAGCATGTTTTAATGTTGTTTTATTTCTGTTGAAATCTTTGGTGACGAAAGGAGAGACATAGAAGTTTTTTATACACTAAAACATATAAGAATGCTCGTTCCTGTGCATTTTACGACTTATCTGTAAATTTTTTTTTTTTTTAAAGAAGCAAAGCTTAATCTATGCCATTACAGGCACACACCCAAGCCTGCTGCAAAGTTACAGCATCAGCACAATCAACATTATAACCAAATATCACTGACGACTGCAGAAGCAGCATTAATGCTAATTGTGAGCTATTTTTAAATTTTAGAATCAGGGAGAGAAAAAACTTTGCCAGTAGCTGCTCTACAAGGAGAAGTAAAATCTGGATAAGTGAGAAAGTCTCAGGGATCCAAGACTCAATACAGCAAATAACACAGCAGCCTTTATCATGCTACCCATTACATGGTACTCCTTACCCAGAGATAAGTAGGTGCCACAGCCTCTGGGATCTATGATGGAACAAAGAGCATAGTAATCAGCTGTAGGATGTTTAGAGAGATTCTCACTTAATTATGTACAAGAGCTGCAGAAGACAACACTTTCTTATGAGCAAAGAAAGAAGTGTTCAGATATTTCAACGCTTAATAATTTGCACTCTTGAATAGGGATTCTACTAGCAGGATAACGCTATTATGATATTACTCCCCAAATACTCATTGAGAGACTGCTGGAGAGAAGACATGAGGGTTACAGATCAAGTCCATAGTCGGTCCTCTAGGTATATGACAGACAATCAAAAGTAAAGGTCATCCAAGGGAAAGCTGAAATCAAGATGGGCCTCATTACTTTTACCCATTTCTGACTCCTCATAAGTAGGGTAAGTAATGAAGGAATGGACTGGAGTCCAACAGGGAAATCTTTCAAGATCAAAAGGCAAAAAGGGAGGAAACACTTGGGGGGGCAGGGAGACTTCCTGACAGCTTACCCTGCATGCTGTCATGCAAAAGATCCTACAGGACCCTTTCAGTCAGGGTCACCAACATCTGCTGTACTTAAGGAATGTCCAGAAAGAAGAGCCCTTAGTCTCAAATGCATTAACCAGGGAACCTGAAGAACCAGTCTCTGAAAGAAGGTAGGTGGGAGCTAATTCCCACCGGCTCAAATAGATGATGGACACTGGGGATGCATTCCAAGACATCGGTAAAGTTATTTCCCAAGGATATACTTCTTGCAGACCCTCATTCAGTGATGTAGAGAAATGGTATGATCTCGTTCCCTTGCTAATCAAGAAGGAAGTATTAACATGTGATAATCACAAAGCTGTTTAAGACATACTGGCCTCCAGGACTGTGCTTCAGATGATTGCCCTATGTATCCTTTGCCTTCTCATACTACTCTGTGCCACTGAAATAGTATTACAGAAGGACACTCCTGCAGATCCCTCATGCTGAGCACTGTCCATCTCTTTCATATGAGAGGGAAGACATTCCATAGGTTTTCGTCCTAGGTCTTCAGGTGGCTGACATTTCAGGCAGTGCTTCACATTATGCTCTATTCAAAAAAGTACTGACAATACCTTGGTAGGTCTTAACATTATCTGCACATGGACTCTGACAACTTATACTTCTAAGGCATTAAAATGCACAAACTTTCTATGAAGAATATTTAGATCATGATACAAACTTTGTGAGAGGGAGAAAGGAACTGGCAGACAAAAGGAGCTAGGTGCACTCTAATGTGGTGTGAAATATTACAGAATGGGCAAACCAGAGCTTATGTACCCCTGCATGTGAGAGATTAGAGAAAACAGCCAAACTGTATGAGGAAGAAAGAGCAGACCTACCAAGAACCACCCCCAAAACACCAGACATGGTCTTAACATTGTTAGTGTTTCCCCCTTCACCACTACTTACTAACTCTGGGTGCTGAAGTTGCCTGCCCATACCTATTTTTAAGTGGACTCATGTCTCATTAATCCCTTTGGGATTGACAATAACTGCTTAGTAACGAGGTTCCCAACACTAAAGCAGAGTGTGAGTGTGTGTGTGTGTGTGTGTGTGTGTGTGCGTGTGTGTCTAAAGCTGGTGTCCAGCCACTTAACTATTCTCCTTCAGCCACTGAAGAAGCACACATGAAACATCCTTTTGTGTCATAGGACAGCATTAATGCTCCCATCTAATGAAATTATCTGTTAGTTGTTCTCACTTTAATTTCACTCACCCTCTGGTTAACACAATAGCAGATTTCAAATATGCTGGCATGTAACAAGCAGAAGAGTTCTTCAGCTGTTACTAGGTATGCAAACCAGTTCCATCCATCAAACTTTGCTAAAAAATTTAATACCATTAAAAGAATGGAAATTAGTCTAAGATACTTCTTCATTCCATGAACCAGTCTGCAGCCCAAACCCCACTATATTGTTAGGCAAAAGTTTATATTTGCCGTACAAAACTAAAGTCTTTGTTATAACAAATCAGTTAATCTGAGATCAAATTAAACTTGCACAAGAAGCTCTGACAAAAATAATGCGGGCCACTTTTTCTGCAAATGCCTATGTTAAGCAGTTGTCCTGAAGTAATTTCACACTTACCGAGGTAAGAACAGTCCTGGTGATGGGATCTATGCATCTCCCTGCAGAATCTGTGCATCTCTGAGGCAAAAAGATCCCACCAAGCTTCTGCAAAATAAACCTGAATACAAATTATTATTTTAGAATGGAGACAGAAGTAAAACATATATATATATTTTTTTACTATAGCAGTTAATTTATGAGAACACTGACCTTGAGTCGCCAGGTTGGGTTCATCCTTTCCACCAATCAGAATCTGGTATCTCATGGAGTCTGACACATGCCCATGGCAATGCACACAACAAATAATGACCACATAGGCATGCACATTCCCTGTACCTGTCAGTTCAAACAATAGTCACTAGCACCTTTCTGAAAGCAAGAAACAAATTTGGAAAACTGGTACTCCCATTAATAAGCAACATATTAATGTACACTTGGCCCAACTTATAAGGGCTTCCAAACAGACAAAGCTTGCTGGATGTGCTGTCCATCCACTCAAAAAATTCTTGACCAATTAAGGGGTCCTTCCTGAAGATCAACTGACACTGTAAACACATACCTGACCATCAAGGACCACACTTGATGGGTCCCCACGGTTAGACCGAATCCAAAGCAATAAAACAGCAGAGGAGGAGAAGCATGCATCAAAAGATGGAGCCCTGGTCAATGTGCCCAAGGCTGTTCTAAGGCAATCAAAAGTAAGCAGTGGAGACAATAATTCCTGCAGAAGAACAGATTAACTACAACACAGGTTCGCAGATAAAGAGCCACCCAATCTATCACCATTAGTCATATTCTTCCCTCTAAACAGCACAGTCCCACCAGTGAACTGATTAAGTGGTGCACTTTTGAGGGGAAAAAAGGGCCTTCTTTTTTCTGGTATATAGAACTGCCCCCGGCAAAGAAAGATGGGGACAAACAGTCTGGTTCAGGCAGTAAAATAAATTCTCAGAAAAAGTGAGATAAAATTAAGGGATCCACAAAAAACAGAATCAAAGGGAAACCACACTTGCAGGCCTGAAGCTTCGGGACCTTCCTGTAAAAATAAAGCACTCAGAAAGGGAATTTATCCCAACAATAAACTTCAATCACCACCAGACCCTCAAGCCAACAGAAGATGATTAATCAAACAAACATGAAGAAAAAGTCTCTTTGGGGGTGGGGGAGGCCGTGGTTGAACAGGGCCACAGAGTAGTAGTACTGTCACAGCAACTGTTCAGCTTGTGCTATACTTCAATCCTGCTCTCCATCTGGAAGAATGGAATGAAGACTGCCCAACATACTCACGGAAAATGGAAACCAAGACCTCTAAAGCATCAAGAATGCATGCAATTAACAGACAAGGATAGTGACTGGTGAAAGGTACTACTTTATTCAAAAAGAAACATTTTACGTTCGCAATCCAAGACGAATTTCTGGTGGTTCAAAATCCTCCACAGCTCTAGCCAAAATCAGTGATCTAATGGGGAAAAAAAATCATATGCCAGGCCTTGAGGTGCAACTTTCCTGACTATCAGAAAATAAGGTTTTGGTGCGGTGCTTGAGTTTTTCTAGGAGCCAAAACATTTCTCAAGTATCTCTCACAAACGGTTTATGGTTTCACCTGGATTTCCATTTTGTATTTAAATTACTTTGTTATTAAAGAATTCTTTTGCTTGTTATAACTAGCATTCTGAGATGTGAAGAGTGACCATTAGCAGACAATTAGCCTGATCAAAAGAATCCTTTTAATGTAGCATCTAAAGTACACACATTTAAAAATCTGTCTTTTATAAAAGTAAAATAAATATGACCTCCATTTTCACTTTGTTCTCTGTTATGAAATTTTTGTCTTCGATACAAACTGTAGAAACAAACTGGATTCAGAAAGTTGTAAGATACATAACTTAAGAAACACTATACACACATTTCATTCAATCTTGTCCATTTCCTCAGTATGATTTTTAAAATTCTGTGCTAATCTAAATTTAATAGTTTCAACAAACAACTGTCAGAACGATAAGAATGCCACCTTTTATCATATGTGACGTTTTTACTCGCTCATCTCTTGCATTTAGCTCAGTTGCTGTTTCCTTAAGATTACTGCCAGCATACCTAACTGTCTAGAATTTTGCTGTTTCTCTTGCCTCATTTGTGCACTGTACCTCATTAAATTTTTGATTCTGCTGATAAATCACTAAGGATTACAGCCAATCAATAATATCAGACATTAGATTTTCATATATCGGCCTGTCCAGACAATGCATGTTTATGCAAACCCTGCTGTTCTAGTAACGAAGATAAATTAGAATTATTAAAAACTGTCCCTGGTTTTGGACATTCAGATTACACCTGGCTTTGTCCAGAATTCTTGAGCACAGAACTTGAGAGGTATGTTAACATAATTAACTTAGAAATGGGGTGGGGCAAAGGGTAGGACTTGGTCAAGTTTTTGTCCACTCCAAAAATGGCAACCCTAGGTGCAGCCAGCTGTCATTTTAGTAAAGGAAACACATCCCTAGCCAAGAAAAACAAGTTCCTTGTGCCACTAGATGACAAAGTCTGAATCCATGGACTACTTTAACACTAACAGGCACAAATAATGAGATTCAGTCTTTCTCCTTAAATTCTAGTATAATATGTGGAATCACAACAGCAATGAAAAAAATATGCAATGGCTGCAAAAGCCACAAAAAGGAGAATATAAGCTCCTCAAACTATGTTCAACTTACCTATCTGATGACCAAACAGAACGGGAAGTCTGTGATACAGCAGGTCCTAGAAGGGCCAAATGCCAGAGCCCCCAACACACACACACACACTGCTAATCATTCAATTCTTACACAATTATTTCTGGAGTAGTTTTCATTTCTGCTCCTTTTCTTAAAATTTCTACTCAACATCCATACAACATATATCAGAAATAACAGTCACATACCATTACCCTAAGCTTTCGACTGAAATAAACAAACATACAGGAAAATACAGTATTTCAAAAATAGAAATTAGGATGACATATCTATCATATGCCATACCCCTACTCAATGATTCTACTGTCCTCTTCTTCTCTATATAACTCAGACTTGCCTAACCTACTCCTTCCCAGAACTGTTCATCTTATTCATCATTCTAACCATGATCCTAACCCTCTTTACCCCTCTTTCAATTATAACCATGGTCTGTTCTCCATATTTCCCTCCCTACTGGGCCTTCTATTCCACACCTGTCACTCAGACTAAGATTTTTATTCACCAACACCTTATGCCACAACCAATTTTCCTTAACCATGCTTAGTTCACATGTAAATTTTAAGTCCCCCGATCTGTCCCTTTGCATGATCTTGCTATTCTTCAGTTCACGTCTCCTGCCACAATCTGACTTTCTAATCTTTACTTCCAATTCCATCCTCGAGATCCTGAAGTTAACTCAAACAAAATTCCCATGTATCAAGAACTTCCCTGTAACAAGAACAATCCTTCAGACACACTAGGGCCCCATAACTGTCTGAACTCTCCATATGACCACCTCATATACAACTGATCCGCCTTATTCTGCCCATAACAACTGACTGCCTCATATACAGCTGATCTGCATTATTCTCCCCAAAACTATCTAGTGTTACCCTCTTTTTTTTTTTTTTTTTTTTTAAGAAACTGGTTCTGTACCACCCATGTATAGTTGCCAGCACCCATACTCTACGGGTTTGATGTTCCACAGATGTTTTTTCTCCCCCACACTTTCGCCCAAAGTCTACCATCTCCTCAGCTGTCTCCTTGCAGTCCACCTTTGTTGCATTTTTTTCCATCAACAGTGTACATTTTCAAGTCCATATATAAAATCTATTTTAACTTTCTTTACTGTTGTCAAATGTTCCCAAAAATGTATCTCTCACTACACCCCTTTCCAAATCAGTGGTCTCCCTTTTGATAAGATTCTGCACTGTGGCTCAACTCCCAATAAAACAATCAATCCTCCCTGTTATCCCATACTGCTTTTACACTTTGCTTACACCCTTCCCCTTCACCCCTTGTTTTTCAACTTCTCCAACATGTACTCCCCTGCTCTTTCCACCCATATACTATCTTATACCCCATTATACATCCTGCAAAACACACAATCTTCAACCTACTCTATTTAAAATGCCTCTTTAAATTTTTTTCATCACCCTGTGTGTATCCACTTTCACCCTCTCACATAATGCCCCATATATATCACCTTCCCCCTTTGTTCCCAGAAAACTCACTCCAAATACCTTTCTTCCTGACCAATTAAATGATGCAAAATGCTAACAGCATAATGCACAAAATCGGGGGGGGGGGGTGTAACCCCTTTCCTTCCTGCCCCAAGTCTTTCTTTACTACATATCTTCCTATCTTCCTCTGTTCACTGTCCGAATAAACCTTTTGTACTTCTACTACTATCCTTTTTCACCGTCTTATACCCTTGCAGTCTGAAATACCTTTAAACACCTACTGCCCTAGACAGCACTAACCCTGCCTTCCAACTTCCCCTTACTTCTAAACACAAACGATTTCCCTGCATGAAAATTTCTGCAAAAATTCTTAATACACCAGGCAATTGCTCTCCTGACATCATTCAAGAGTAGCATACAATTGTCAGCAAAAAGGAAAATCCCATTCTTAACATCCTTCTTCCAACTCAGTCCCTAAAACCTTTCTTAAGCTCTGCATTAGGATCTTGATAAGAATAAGAAAAAAAAAAACTCTGGGACAAGAGTCATTCATGCCGCATACCATGCTGTAGCTCCACTATCTGTTAACCTGTCCATTAATACACAATCTCTTCCATGGTGACAATGCCAGGACATCTTCAATCCAACCTCCTTCCTTTACAATCTGACCTAAAATTCAAAAAAGCTCCCAAGACACAGAATAAAAAGCCTTTTGAATGTTCACAACTACTACCTCTGCATTCCCTCAACCTTCACTTTCCAACCAACAAAATTTACTAATAATTACTGATATGCCAAAAAAAGAAGTTATGTACTCACCATAACGTTCCATCTGAGTAGGTACTTCATTTGTCTGCAACCTGTGGGCATCGGATCCGATCTCGGATCCGAGCCGGCAGCTTCACAAGCTACAAGATCCGAGCTCCTAGCTCCTCCCCCTTACCCATAATCCCCTGCCACCAACTGTGTTACCTCAGATCGATTTTGCCCAATCTAAGTCATAACCTCAACAGAGGTATACTGAAGACCTAACCTCAAGACAGCAATATTGCAGGTGACCAGAAAACCCCGAAAAAGGGTTAGGGGGATGGCAGGGGGGGGGGACGGTTGCAGACAAATGAAGTACCTACTCAGATGGAATGTTATGGTGAGTACATAACTTCTTTATCTGAAGCAGTTACTTCATTTGCTCTGAAACCTGTGGGACAAGAGTCCCCAGCTACCTAGACAATAAACCTGGGTGGCCTTATGGAAGGATATTCGAAGCACCGCAGAGCCAAAAGAAGCCCTACTTCTCGATATCATATCCCGTATATAATGAGAAATTAATGTATGAGAAGAGGACCAGGTAGCTGCTGAACATATATCGTCCAAAGGAACCCTGGACTAGAAAGCTGCTGAGGTGGCGATGGACCGGGTAGAATGAGCGTGTATTCCCATAGGAGCTGGTTTGCCTGAAGATGCATACCCCCTGAACTATTCAATGACAAATCCAATTTGCTAGGGTCACTTTAGAAATGGCCCTTCCCCTGGCTGATTTTGCAAAGGACACAAACAACTGATCAGACTTGCGAAAATCTTTAGTTCTGTGCAAGTAAAAACGTAGTTGCCTGTGTACGTCCAGTCTGTGCAATATGTACTCTCCCTTATTCTGAAAATTTGGAAAGAAAACGGGCAAATTGATTGATTGATTGATATTCGATTCCGAAGCCACCTTAGGTAAGAAAGACGGGTTAGTCCTGAGAGACACTCTATCCCTGTGAAAAATGAGATAAGGGGGTTTCATACACAGTGCTTTGGAGTTCTGAAACCCTCTTAGCAGAAGTAATAGCTACCAAGAAAGCCGTTTTCCAGGACAAGAATTTTAAAGAAATCGAGGCTGCAGGCTCAAAGGGTGGACTCGTCAGGGCTTGCAAGACTAGCGTCAAATCCCATGAGGGTACCACCGTTTTCACAGGAGGTTTCAAGAGAAAGATGCCTCGCAAGAAAGTTTTGCATAACTTTGTGGATGCCAATGATCCTAGTCCATCTCCCACATGAAAATGGGAAATGGCTGCTAACTGCACCTTAACCGTAGAAGCACTTGCTCCCTGCCAAAAAATCAGCGACAGGAAGTCCAGGATTGTCAGAATAGAAACTGTAAACGGATCCAGGCCCTTGTCTGTTGACCAGATGGAGAAGCGTTTCCACTTGCTATTATATATCTTCCTGGTAGCCGGCTTATGAGCTGCTACCAGAATGGCCTTCACTGGTGATGAGATACCGGGAGTACTAGCCATCAGTGGAACTGGATCAACCAAGCCCAAGATCGAGGTTTACCAGGTTCGGGGTTTGACATCCTGCGGGATGTGAAATCAGGTCTGGAATGGGTTCCAGTATCCAAGGGGGAGTTAAACTGTGAGACCGCAGGTATGGGAACCAGATCTGACGAGGCCAGAATGGGGCTATAAGGATAACTCTGCTCCCCAACAGTGAGGCTTTCTGTATGAACTTCGTCATAAGCGGAAGGGGAGGGTAAGCATAAAGAAGACCGGGAGGCCAAGCATGAACAAGAGCGTCTCTGGGAGTCTCCCCCTCGGGGGGGAAGTATTGCGAAGTACTCGCTGCATTTTGTGTTTAATGGAGAAGCAAAAAGATCGCAGCGAGGCCAACCCCACTTGCGAAGATCTGCTTCGCGAGACCACTCGTACTGAGTGAGAATTATCCGACTCAGTTTGTCCGCTAATATGTTGGACCGTCCCGGAATGTGCGTTGCTACTAGAAAGCGGTTGGTGGATATCGCCCATTCCCACACTCTCATAGCTTCTCGACAAAGGGGATAAGACCGGGTTCCCTCCTGTTTGTTTATGTACCAGACTATCGACATATTGTCGGTCTGGACTGCAATAGTCCCCAGAGGAAGAAGGTCGTGGAGAGCTTGCAACACTAGAAGCACCGCCCTCATCTCTAGGACATTGATATGCAGAGCGGTCTCTAGGGAAGTCCACGTGCCTTGGACGGTTCTGCCCGAACAATCCCCCCCCCCCCCCCCGAGGCGAGAAGCATCCGTGGTCAATGTGGCTTGGGGCGGAGGAATCACAAAGGGTTTGCCTTGCCTCAGCTCTCGAGAGTGAAGCCACCAAAGAAGGGAATCCCTGCAAACTCTGCTCAGTGGAATCGGGGAGCTTAACGGGTAGAGTAATAGTGACCACTGAACCTGGAGGGTCCATTGTAAAAAGCGCATTCGCAGGCGTGCATGAAGGGATAGACCGACTGCCGCTGCCATAGACCCTAGTGCCCTCAGGACTAACTCCACCGCAGGAGCTTGGTTCTGAAGAAGAGTAAGCACCTGAAGCGACAAGCTGCTCAGCCTGTCCGACGTCAGAAAGGCTCGAGAAGCACGGGTATCCAATCTGGCCCCTATGAACTCTAAGACTTGTACAGGGCAAAGGAAGGATTTTTGAAGATTCACTGAGATGCCTAGACTCTGGGCAAGAGTCAGAGCGTAATCTCTTGCAATGCAGAGTTGATGCCTGTTGGCGGCGGTAAGGAGCCAGTCGTCTAGGTACGGGAAAACCTGAATGCCCTGAAGTCTCGGGTGGGCTGCAACCACTGCCATGACCTTGGTGAACACCCTGGGGGCTGAGGTGAGGCCGAACGAAAGAACCCTGAACTGATAATGACTGGCTCCCAGCCAGAAGCGGAGAAACCTTCTGGATCGTCTGTCCATCAATATGTGGTAGTACGCATCCTTGAGGTCTATAGCGCACATCCAGTCGTTCTCCTGCAGCAAGGGGAGAATTGACTGAAGTGTGACCATCCGGAATTTTTCCTTGTGGATGAACAGTTTCACAGCGGACAAGTCTAGCATGGGTCTTAGGTCCCCCGTCTTCTTTGGCACTAAAAAGAACCTGGAGTAATAACCCAATCCGGACTGATCTGGTGGGAAGGGCTGGATGGCTCTTTTTCTTAGCAACTTCGAAACCTCTGAAGCCGCTGCCTCCCTCTGATCGGGTGGAACATCGGGGAGGCCTCTGCTTGTAGGGGGAAGGCTTAGGAAGAAAATGGAGTAACTGCTGGATATGACGCGGAGCACCCATCGATTTCTCATAATGGACTCCCAATTTGACAGATGCTCCATCAACCGACCCCCAACTGCCTCCAGAGATCGACAGTCGGGTAAAGCCCTCAGTGCTGCTGCGTGGGTCTGTCCGAGAAAGGCTCTCTGGACCCGAAATTACATGGCCCCCCCCTCTGCCTCTGGGCCGGCGTCCACCTTGTCCTCCTCTGCCTCTGGAGGACGTGGGGTCCGAAGCTGGATGCGATTGCTGAGACTTGCGGAACCACAGCTTCTTTTGTCCCCTCTGATTCCTTGAGAAGGATCGTTGAGGATTAGAGAAGCGGACCCCGACGGCAGACAGCGGCTTCCCGTCCTTCTCGCTTTGGACCAGCATTTTGCGAATGGTCTTGCCAAAAAGCGAAGACCCGTCAAAGGGCGGATTCGCAAAGGATGCCTTGAAGGGTTCCGCAAAATCGCAAAGGTGGAGCCAGGCATGACGCCGCAAGACGACCCCGACTCCGCTGGCCCTAGCGGCTCCCTCCGTTGCATGAGAGCGTAGCCGCATGGACGTGTTAGATATGGATTTTAGAGTGGCCATATGAGTTGAAAACACATTCTTGTCCTCGACAGACATGGACTCCGGGGGGGGCTGCAGCGTATTCCTTAATCAAGTCTCGCTGTAGCCTAATGGTATGTACCATATAATTCAGCGCCCTCACAGAGAAGGTCGCTGAAGCAAACATCCGCTTCCCAATGCAGTCCAGCGCCCGAGATTCCTTATCCAACGGGTGGACCGAAAAACTCTCTTGGGCGAGTTCTCTCTTTGTGGCAGCCACCAACATGGCATCGACCGGAGACCCCTTGGCCCACGACTGTCTATCTGATGGGGGGCTAAGGACTTTGTCGGGCTGTCTCGGGATTGGCTCCATGGTGTCTGGCTCCTTCCACGCCCTGGTAGTAATAAGGTCTACCAGGGGGTCAGCCGGAGGGGACACCCAGGAGGTAGACGGGCCTGCCTCAAACGCCTCCAGAAACACGGATTCGTCCGTGGAAGGTTTTTGGGCAGACCACCCCCCTCTAATACGCAACATCTCCATGATGTCGCCGAAGGAGACATCCTCGAGGGGTGATCTTGGGGAACCTTCCGTTTCATCCAAATCCGTGTCTGTGGTGATGGACTCAGGGGAGTCCAGGTGCCTCCTTTTACACCTACGTTTACGAGGGACCACCTCGGTGGGACTGTCTGAGGAGGGCTCATCAACGGCTTCCTGTTCCTCCACGGGAACCGGCTGGAGGGCTTGGGCAGGCTGTCCCAATGGACGGATGATGGAGGATAGACCCATATGCAGCGGGGGTGCGGGAGGATCCGAAGCCCAGACCGGGGACCTTTAGGACCTCGACAGCACCCTCTCCACTACCTCAAAAGCTGAAGGAGAACTACTCTCCCCAGGCTCCGAGAGCAATCTCCACGGCTCCGAGGTAGGGACCGGAGTCAGAGCCGATGCGGTCGGATCAGAGAGAGAAGTGCGCTCCGACCTCAATGGCGCCAAAGACACATCAACTCCCCCGGATCCGACGCTCCGAAAGGGCCCGGATCCGATTACTCCAAAACCCGAAAACGGGTTGGAGAAGGAGTGATCGGAGCGAAGACAGAGGTCGCACCCCCCCCCCTCGCAAGAGCACCCCCATCTGCATTTGGGTCTGCAAGTATCGATGCATCATCCGATCCATATCTGTGTCAGTGAGGCTCCTGGTCGACCTGGAGAAAGTCGTCGAGGCAGGCTGGGAGGGTCACCTCGACGACCTCGAGGGAGACCGGTACTCCCCCTTCAGTGAAAAACGAGGCGAACAGAGCCGAGAGGGGGAGGATCCGGGAACCCTTGAGGGAGAGCTAGCCAGCTTAGATGGCGGGGCTGAGGGTTGAGTCTCAGCCCGCCTTTTTAGAGACCTGTGTCTCTCCTTATCTTTGTGCTTCTTCTCTTTAGAGGAAGAGGCACCAGAGTCCCCCGAACTCAAACCCAAATCGGGAGGCTGAGTCCCCGGTTGATCGGGGGGAGCGGAAGGCACTGGGGCTGAGGAGACAGCCTGAGCCTTGGAGGGGGAGGAAGAAGCAGCTGAATCCTGGGTGAGCAAGCCCGCCGGGATCAGCTTATTCTTCCTGTCCCTAAGTGCCCGTGGGTTAAAGGCTGCACATATTTGGCAAGCCGTTGATAAATGGGCCACCCCCCCTGGCACAAAACGCACTGAGTGTGACCATCAGCAGGAGAAAGCTTATGGCCACACTCAGTACACTTTAAAAAAACGGCCTTGGGCCCTTCAGCCATTACACAAACACGCACACCCAAACACTAAGTGGGGGAGGGGTAGACACAGAAAACTAACACTACTACACAAAAAAAACTATACTGTCTATAGGGACACTAAAACACACAACAATCAAACTCTGAGAAAAAGCTTTTCTCTAAGAGAAAAAAGGAACAGTCTCACCAACTTAGCTAAGGAGCTCTTCAAAAAGTAGCTGTCTTCAGCCGCGGCAAAAAGATCTGAGGTAATACAGTTAGTGGCAGGGGATTATGGGTAGGGCGAGGAGCTAGGAGCTCGGATCTTGTAGCTTGTGAAGCTGCCGGCTCGGATCGGAGATCGGATCAGATACCCACAGGTTGCAGAGCAAATGAAGTAACTACTTCAGATCCTACCTTTCATGAATCTTGCTTGACATTTTCCTATTATTCTGGTTAACTAACTTTATAGTCTAGCAATAACAATCTTTGCTAAGACTTCTGCATCCTTATTACAAAGGGAAATGTGTCGACAACTCCTAACATTTCTACAGTCTCCTTTTGTTTACACAGGATCAATGTTATTGCTTCACTGAATCAGGAAAAGCATTATTTAGATTGATTACGCACCATCTTTCAAGTATCCCCAATATCCAACTCCACTTGCTTAAAACAATCAGTTGGAAAAACTTTTTCCTCATGTCTTCTATTCTTTATGATGCTTAAAAGGAGAAATCACCTTCCCCCACACCTCTCTCTCTATTCAGTTCCTCTCTTCCTTTCCCTTCCAACACACTCCATCATGAATCAAAAAGGCCTTGCTCACTCCACACACATATGCAAGTCCTAATAACAGAAATAAAGTACATCCCTTATTTCCTTATTAGCTTTTCTTTCAACTCTCCTCTCCATAGCTTTCACACCACTGATCCATGATGCATTCCTTTGTTCCTTAATTTTCCACATCAGCAACTTTATAACAGCCTCTCTCCTAATCCACCCCCCTCCTGGCTAGCTCTGCATCAGTCTTTCTGTCTTTCGTCTCCTCATGCTCATCTTCATCTATAACTGGAGCTGCCTGAGGTACCCCTTCCATCATTCTAACCCTCATTTCTTTATCCCCATAGATCTTGCCTCTCCCCATAACTCATCCTCTCCAGGCCGTGTTAAATGCATCTCACTGAATCAAGCCTATCACCAACGAAAGCCCCTCAAATGGATACCATAATCTCCCTCAACATGTTCTGCATCCACCCTCTATCTCCTCATTCTCCAGTTCCCTGGATTTCAACTCCTGCCACATCATCGTTACCAATGCATGACTGGATATGCTGTGATCCATCCACTTTATTTTCTCCCCAAATCTCCTTATTTATAAGCAGTCATTCCAACCTGCTTGCCTGTTAATATTTACACCTTCAGAATGAAAACCCACCATCGCCTTTTTACACATCAAACTCTTCATATCCTTTTGCAACTCTTCCTAACTCTCTCCATGAAATTCTACTGCCCAAAATAATCGATCCTTTATTGCAGCCAAGTCTCCAACAATTATAATTCTATCCCTTTCCTCTGTAATTGTTAGCAACTGCTGTATCCATTCCCTATAGATGGTACAGGCATCTGAGTTTAGCCAATAAAAAGATCTGAGCACCACCCCAGCATCTTCTTTAGTCATTCACCTAAGAGCCCCATTCTCCAGTAGTGACTATCAAATTCTGTGCCTACCATTTTCCTTCTCTCTCACCAAAATGCAGGTTCCCCTCTTCCTTACACCTTTCACATACCCCTAAGCATGCACAACTTCTGTTCTCAAATCTTTAACTTCTCTCACATTTACTATCAACTCCTGCATAAAAACAGCATCAATATCTTCTCTAACCAACTTAGCTAAAACTCTCTCTCTTAAAAGGATCATTACCTCCCCTCACACTTCATGTTCCAAACTATCCCCTCCATTACATCTTGCCTCCTTCTGCTGCGGCTCCTCTATAGCTAGGCTTCATGAGCACTTGTGGATGGGTCATCAGCCTGACCAATACTATCCCCACTCCATGGGTAAGCAAAGCTTGCTGACCACTGAATCCTGTCTGATAAGCAATGAGCTTTTTTCTTCTTTATATGTGCATAGGTATGTACTAGGCCAATGACCCTGGAGTCTTTACAAACCTAGCCCATAGGATTACCCTGGCATCATGCCACCCATTAGTTCCCAGTGCCTCTGTCGAGTAGAGTCACTGGAGTGAGGTCACTGGAGTGATACCTGGGGTGAATTAGAAGTTATGTACTCACCATAACGTTCCATCTGAGTAGGTGTATTCATTTGTCTGCAACCTGTGGGTTATGGATCCGATATCGGATCCGAACCGGCATAGTTTCCAGCTATGGATCCAAGCTCTCAGCTCCTCCCCTCACCCATAATGCCCTGCTCTACCCTCATGACCTCAGATCGAGTTTGCCAAAGCAACAATACCCTCAAAAGGGTAACCAGTAATATGCAGGAAACTGAAAAGGCCAGGGGGATAGGAGTTGCAGACAAATGAATACACCTACTCAGATGGAGCCTTATGGTGAGTACTTTACTTCAAAATCTGTTGTAGAATATTCATTTGTCTGCAACCTGTGGGACAGAGTCCCCAGCTACCTGAATCTTGGGCGCCATCATGGAAGGATATTCGAGCCAAAGGATGCTCTACCCTGGATGCAAGATCCAACTTATAGTGAGCAATAAATGTATGAGATGCGCCCCATGTAGCTGCTGCACAAATATCATCCAGAGAAATCCTAGCCTTGAAGGCTCCTGAGTTAGATACTGACCCGGTTGAATGGGCATGAACACCCTCCGCCTTCCTGACGCTTGATAAGCCAATAAAATGCACTGTGAAATCCAGCGGGACAGAGAAACTTTGGAAATTGGCTTGCCCAAATTGAATTTTGCAAAGGAAATAAACAGCTGGTCGGATTGCCTATGACCAGCTGTCCTGTTGAGATAAAATCTTAGTTGCCTGTGAACATCTAGTGAGTGTAGCCTATATTCACCTTTGTTTTCATACTTAGGAAGAAAACAGGGAGGTTAATAGATTGATTGATGTTTGCTTCAGAAGCGATTTTAGGAAGGAAGGACGGGTTGGTCCTGAGGGAGACACGGTCCGGATAAAAACCAAGTAAGGAGGTTTAGCTGATAAAGCTTGAAGTTCAGAAACTCTCTTGGCTGATGTAATGGCTACCAAAAGGCTGTCTTGTAAGACAAGAATTTGAGGTCCACTGTAGCCCTTGGCTCGAAGGGGAGCGGTCAAGGCCTGTAGGACCAGAGAAAGGTCCCAAGGAGGAACTGCTTGCTTAATAGGGGCCTGAGAAGGAAAGTACCTTTAAGAAAGGTTTTGCACAATTTGGCTGACATAAGAGGATTAGATTCTTGACCAATGTGATAGTGAGAGATTGCCGCCAGTTGAACTTTGACTGTGGAACTGCTGGCACCATCATTAAAGAGAGGTTAGAAAATCAAGCACTACGGGAGAGGAACCGTGAAGGGATCTAGGCCTTGCCGCTCCGCCACACAGAGAAACGTTTCCATTTGCTTCTGTAAACCTTTCTAGTGGCTGGTTTATGAGCCGCCACCAAAATAGCCTTTACCGGTGAAGAAATACCGGGAGTCCTTATCAAGAGTGGAACTGGAGCAGCCAAGCGGTCAGCTTCAGGTTGTCCAGGTTCGGAGGAGGAATGCAGGATGGATGGGATATCAGATCCGGGATGGGATCTAGAATCCAAGGAGGATTCACCGAGTGAGACCTTAGGAAGGGGAACCAGATCTGTCGAGGCCAGAATGGAGCAATGAGAATCATTCTGCAACCCACCCGAGAGGCTTTCTGAAGAACTTGCAGCATCAGAGGCAAGGGTGGATAGGCATACAGAAGACCGGGTGGCCAAGCATGCACCAGGCGTCTCTTGGGGTACCTCCGGGAGGAGGTATCAGAGCGAAAAAACTGTCGCACTTGGTGTTTGAGGGAGAGGCAAAAGATCGCATGAAGGGTTCCCCACCGTGCGAATATGCCCGCTACTTGACAATTGAGAGACCACGGGTCAGAATGGTGCGACTGAGCTTGTCCGCTAGGATGTTGGACCGACCGGAATGTGCGTTGCTATGAAAGCGATTGGTGGAGATTGCCCATTCCCAAACTCTCATGGCCTCTCGACAAAGAGGGTAAGACCTTGTTCCCCTTGCTTGTTGATGTACCAGACAACAGACATATTGTCCGACTGAATCGCAATTGTTCCCAAGGGAAGAAAGTCCTGAAGTGCTAGCAACGCCAAGAGCACAGCTCTCATCTCTAGAACATTGATATGCAGTAAGGTCTCTGTATCGCTCCACGTGCCTTGGACTGTCCGGCCCGCAAAGTGCCCCCACCCGAGGCGGGAGGCGTCCGTGGTCACCGTGGCGAGAGGGGAGAAGCACAAAATGGGCGGAGATCCGGGGAGTGGAGCCACCACAAGAGGGACCGCTTGCAAGCCTTGCTGATCGCTATGGGATGATACATGGGAAGAGCAAGGTAAGACCACTGTACTAAGAGCGTCCACTGTAGAATGCATATTGAGCCTGGCAAGAGGAAGAAGAGCTATCGAAGCCATGGACCCTAGAGCCCTCAGGACCAACTCCGCTGGAACAGAACTTGAATGGAGAATGGCCCGCACCTGGAGCTGCAGATTCAGAATCCTGTCCGCAGTAAGGAAGGCTCGTAAACTCCTTGTGTCTAGTCTGGCCCCTATGAAATCTAAGAGCTGAGTGGGTGCCAGGTTGGACTTTGTATTTATTGTGATGCCCAGAAATGGAGCAAGATGGAGAAAGGAGTCTCGCCGAGAAGTAGATGCCTTGTTGGGGCGGTAAGGAGCCAGTCGTCCAGGTAGGGAAAGACCTGCACCCCTGAAGCCTCAGGTGGGCCGCTACCACTGCTAGTACTTTGGTAAACACCCTGGGGCTGTGGTGAGACCAAAGGGAAGGACCCGAACTGGTAGTGACTGGCTCCCAGCCGAAGCGGAGAAACCTCCTGGAGCGCCTGTCCATTAGGATGTGGTAGTCCTTGAGATCTATCGAGCACATCCAGTGGCATTCTCCCAGAAGGGGAGAATAGATTGTAGAGTGACCATTCGAATTTTTCTTTGGGGACTGCCAGATTCAGGAGAGAGGTCTAGGATTGGTCTTAGTTCCCCGTCTTTTGGCACTAAAAGAACCTGGAGTAGAACCCTGATCCGATCTGGTCTGGGGAACGGGCTGGATGGCTCTTTTCTCTAGCAGATGGCCAATTTCTGCTAAGCGGCCTCCCTTTGACCGGGTGGTACGTCTGGGAGGGACTGCATCTTTGGAAGGTGAAGGAAAGGAATGTGATATCCCCTGGATATGATTTGGAGAACCCAGCGGTCCGATGTTATGGACTCCCATGCCGCTAGGTGCCCGAACGTCCCCGACTGCCTCCAGAGTAGAGCAGTCGGGCAGCCCTCAGGGCTGCTGGGCCGTTCAGAGAAAGGTTCCCTGGACCCGAAGTTTCTGGGAGCCCCTCTGCCTCTAGGGCGGCCCTCCTTGTCCTCCTCTGCCACGGAAGGACTGGTTGTCCGAGCAGGCTGGGACTGCTGCGACTTCGGAACCACATCTTCTTCTGACCCTTTTGGTTCCTAGAATAGGGCCTCTGGGGTGCAGAGAAGCGGATTCGCAGACAGCGTCTTCCGTCCTTCTCGCTCTGGGTCAACGCCCGGTCTTGCCAAACAGAGCAGAACCATCAAAGGGCCTTGAAGGGCTCAGAGAAATCAGTGGCGGAGCCAGGCCTGACGCCTAGCGACCAGTCCTGTCCCCGCAGCTCTAGCGGCGCCCTCCGTAGCATGGGAGAGTAGCCGCAGAAGTATTTGTGACTGACCTTAGAGTGGCCATTTTGGTGGAGTGCAGAGCTCTGTCCTCCTCCGAAATGGACTCAGGGGGGGATGCAGCGTACTCTTTAATAAGGTCTCGCTGCATCCGAATAACGTGTGCCAAATAGTTCAGCCCTCACCGAAAAGGTGAACTGAACATCCGCTTCCCCAAGCGGTCCATCATCCGAGACTCCTTGCTCGGTGGGTGGACTGAGGACTCTCCTGAGCCAGTTCCCTCTTTGTGGCCGCCGCCATCAACATGGCATCTACAGGAGGCCCCTTACTCCAATGGGTCCTGTCAGAAGGCGGGCTAAGGATTTTGTCAGGTCTTTTGGGAATTGGCTCCACGGTGTCCGGTTCCTTCCACGCCCTGGTGGTAATAAGGTCCACCAGGGGTCGGCAGGGGACACCCAAGAGGTAGACGGGCCCGAATGCCTCCAAGAACACGGACTCGTCCGAGGAAGACTTGGGGCAGACCACCCCCCTGATACGGAGTATTTCCATGATGTCTCCGAAGGAGACATCCTCGGGTGACCGTGGGGAGCCTTCCCCTTCCTCCAAGTCCGTGTCTTCAGTGAGAGACTCAGGGAGTCTATGTGCCTCCTTTGGAGCCTCCTCTGGGGGCTGTCAGAAGAGTCCTCAGCAGCCATTTGCTCCATAGGAGCAACTTGGGGCACAGAAGCGGGCTGTCCCAGGGGCCGGATGGTGGAAGCCTGGCCCAGTGCAGAGGAGCGGGACGGAGCGAAGCAAGTGCCGGGGTCCGGAGACCCTCAACAGAGCCCTCTCCACTACATCAAAAGCCGAAGGAGCCGACCTCGACCAAAGGATCCGGCAATCGGCTCCCCTCGGATCCGAAGAGTGGATCGGAGCCGGCGCTGGCACTCGGATCCGAAGGACAGTGCGCTCCGACACAGAGCACTGATCCCCGGATCCGGCTCGGATCCAGGCTCCGAGATCGGGTCGAGGGCATGGTGGATCCGAAGTACCAGTACTATCGGATCCGACCTCCCGGCTGCTCGGCTCCAGCTGCTCGAACCCGGAAGCGGGTCGGAGAAGGAGCGATAGGCTTGAAAAGGGTGTTGAGCTCGAGGCAAGAGCACTCCCATCTGCATCTGGGCCTGGATGAACCTTCGCATCATCCGTCCAGATCAGCATCCGAGCTATGGGTAGATCTCGGCGAGGCTACCGAGGTAGGCCTGGAATGCCTCCTCGATAGCCTCGCGGAGATCGGGTCTCCTCCTCCTCAGGACCCGGTGAAGCACACAGGTGACCGGAGCCGAGAAGGAGGAGACAACAGGAAGCCGGGAGAAGCGGGGCGAAACAGAGGTCTCGGCCCGCGTGCTTCTCCTCCGGTCCTTCTTAAGCATCCCTCTCCTGTCCTGAAGCGGGAGTTTGAGTCCCAGGAGCAGGAGGGGTGCTACAGGGGAACAGCTGCAGCCGCAGGGGGTCGGGCGAGTCCGGCGGTAAAAGACCCGCCAGGACCAGCTTGGACCTCCGCTCCTCAGTGCCCTGGGGTTGAACCCTGCACAAATGGAACAGCCAGATGTGAGGTGCTCAACCCCAAGACACTACACACGAGTGTGGCCATCAGCCGGTGAGAGCTTATGGCCACACTGAGCATTTAGAAAAGAATGACTTAGGCTGGTCAGCCATAGTCAAAACTTCCCAAAAGTTACAGAAGTAACTTAACAAAAACTAAAACAAGCACACAGGCCTCACACACACTCTACGTACCAGCGAGGGAGGAATAAAAATACTACTGTAAATTAAAATTAAACTAAAAACAGTCAATACACAAAGGGAACCTACAACTTTCACACAAAAAGTTTAAAGAAAGCAAAAAATTTCTATTTTTAACAAGAAAAATACCACTTAGCTGAGAGCTAAAGACACCACATCCAGTTACCAGCGCGGCAAACAAGATCTGAGGTCATGAGGGTAGAGCAGGGCATTATGGGTGAGGGGAGGAGCTGAGAGCTTGGATCCATAGCTGGAAACTATGCCGGTTCGGATCCGATATCGGATCCATAACCCACAGGTTGCAGACAAATGAATATCCTACTTCAGATTTTTCTATTTCCCATCCACTCATCAAGATTTCTCTTGAAGAGGGCCAGTGAGGTGCTCTGTTTGACATGTATGGGAAGTCTGTTCCATAGGATGGGCAGTCTCTGGGTTACGAACCTGTCCCTCCAGTATGTTCTGTTGATTGTGGTAATGAGGTTGAGGTCTCTGGAGTGTGTGGTGTGGAGGGACTGGGATTTCTTTAGATGTAGCATTTCTAAGAGAGTTAAGTCAGACATAGCTTTGTAAGTCAAACAGAGATAAGTAGGCAATACGAGACAGAAAATAGTTGGGAGTTTTTTTGAGTCTGTCCATGTAGGACAACTGTTTAAGGCCTAGGTTCCTCTTTGTGAGGTACTTTTGCAGCCTCTCGAGCTGTTGCAGGTGTCTAGTGAGGTACATGTCAAATGGGGCACTGTACTCTATGATTGGTCTAATGAGGGAAGAGTAGAGAGTGACAATGACCTTTTTCTTCCTGGATGCAAAACCCTTAGTAATGAGATGTGCCACATAGGATTTTCTGACCACAGCGGCAATGTGGTGGTCAAAAGAGAGGTTGCTGTCAACCTGTGTTCCCAGATCTCTTATAATGCCTTCTGTGTTCAGTGGACTACCATTTATGTTTTAAGTCATGGGAACAGAGTTTTTCCCACAGCAAACACAAGAACCAAGTCCCAGCCACTGATAAAGGCAACTGCCAGATAAACACCGAAAATTCAAAGCATAAAAATTGGCAGGAACACCACAGCTTCACACAAAGTATTTATTTCTAAAAATGGACCAGATAAGCGCTTTTGTGTTGTAAAACCAACATTTCTTCAGATCATAAAAACACAAAGTCACAACTTAGTTTAAAAACAGTTAGATGTTCAATCAACTGTGTTAATTCATCACTTCATTAAACCAATTTCCTCCCTTTCGATACAGGTTTTAAAGAGATACAAGCATTAACACCAGGATGTTTAGCAGCCTGTAGCCTCAAGATCCATTTAAGTTCTACTGTTTCAGTATAGTTAGTGAGATTACCCCCCCGGTGACCCACATGAACTATTTGTAGTATTCTAAAAACAAACTCATGTCCAGCATTTCCTTTAATATGTTTAGCTAGTGCATTGTTCATATTGCAAGTCCTAATCTCATAAGCATGACTACAAATTCTATATTTTAATTTCTTATTGCTCTTACCAACACAGAATCCTGTGCAGGACTTGCATGTGGCTAAGTAAATCACTTTGTTGTACTACAATCTGCAGAGAATCTGGGACTAAAATATATTTCATCAGTGGATGTTTACACACTTGTTCTTGTGAAATATATGTATAGGCTCTGCAATGCCTGCAACTGTATGTACTAAGTCTGGCAGATAGCAAGTTACTTGACCTAGTATTACAATTCCCTGTGCACATTTGTCTTTTCAAGTTTAAACAATTTTTGTACATAAAGGAGGGATTGTTCCCAATTATTTCAGCTGTCTTGTTGTCACTTGTGAGTAGTCACCATTTTTTTTGTATAATACTACAACCAGAGCCTACATCATTTGTGTAATTCAGACCAAATCTGAGTTTACTGGTAATGCTCCTATTCCTTATGGGCACTAGAAGCACATCTGGAGAAGTGTGGGGCAGCAATGTTTTTCTATCCTTGACCACCCTCTCTTTATGCTGTATCAGAAGGTCCTTCTTATAGCCCCTTTTCAAAAAATGTTGACTCAATGCATCAATGTTTTCATAAAATGCTCCTTCTTGTGTGCATAGCTTACAGGCTCTCATGTACTGGCCTCTTACTACATTAGGATATATATGCCTGGGGTGCATACTATCAAATGACAAGTAACTATTTTTCCAACATCCTTTTCAGAATAAATTGGTATCTATCTGACCCATTTGGTTAACCATTAATTGTACATCCAAGAAATCGCTTTCTGCGACATGGACATAGCAAACTTCAAAAATTCAGTAGTATGGTTAATGTAGTGAAGAAAATCATACAATTATTCTTCGCCCCCTCCTCACAAGATAAAAACATCGTCCACAAAACAACGGTAAAATCTGATGTGTGATCTGTATATATTGTTATTGTTAAGCAGAAATTGCTCCTCCCATAAGTTCATTACTGCATTTGCATATGAATTTGCACAGGGGGTGCCCATAGCCACCCCCATTTTTGTGCATATAAACAGTCACCATACAAAAAAAAAAAAAAAAAAACATTAATTTTAAAGTCAAATTCTGACAGAAAAGTCATAGATCAACCAGATCATCACTCACCTCTGATTGTACATAAGGAATAAAACTGAATCCCTTACTCAGAACAGATAATTCTGCTTCAGTCAAAATACGGTCAGAAAGGTTATACATTATACAATTCACCTCCTCATCTTGCGCATTCCTTGTGGGCGCTCGTTGGAATGTTTCCTCTTGTGGCACCCTCGGCTGAGCGAACGAGATGACTTCATCATCCAAAGGGGATGAAGACATTTTTCGGCATCGAGCTTAAGGCCATGGTTCTGATACCAGTCGTTGGTCTCAGTGAGGCCTTTCTGCAGGATGTTGACATCACTTGGGGAGTTAGTAATACCTCCCAACTTGCAATCATCTGCAAACTTTGTCAGCCAGAGTCCCTTTGTGTTGGCCTGGACTTCAGAGAAGTAGATACCAAACAGGAGAGGACCCAAGACCGAACCCTGTGGGACTCTCTCGTGACTGGTCGATAGTCTGACTTGGACTCTGCTACTTTCACACTGTGGGTTCTGTGAGCCAGTTTGCAATCCACCTAGTGATATAGGGGTTGATGCCTAGCTTAGCAAGTTTTCTATGATTCCTGAGTGGGGAATGGTATCAAAGGCTTTGGCCAGATCAAGGTAGGCTGTATGAACCACCTTGCCTTCATCCACAGCTCTGGTGTCGGACTCAAAGAAGTCGACCAGGTTAAGCAGGTATAATCTACCCTTCACAAAACCAAACTGTGTGGGATCCAGGGTTTGGAGATTCCCTATATCCTTGTTTATTAGGTCCATGATGATGCGTTCCATAGCTTTGCATATCAAGACTCATCAGGCTAATGGGGCAATAGTTCCCAGGGTCTGTAGTCGGTTCCTCTTTTGTAGAGAGGGATGACTGTAGCAGTGCACCATTCGGTAGGGACAAAGCCTGAGGTGAGGTTGTAACTAAACAGGGCACACAGGTGTGGCGCCAGTTCACTCTGTAGTTCATGTCGAACACTGCCAGGGATACTGTCAGGTTCCATAGAAGCTGCATTCTTGGCCTTGGACAGTGCTGTTTTAACCTGTGCACATCAGTAATACTGGGCGCCTGGCAATTTACTGGTATTGTGATTGGTTCTTGGGAGGGGGGGGGGTAAAGCTGGCAATGAATCTGTCGGGCAGTATACTGGCAATATCTGTTGGCTCAGTACAGGAGGTACCACTGTGCAGTAGCTCAGAGCAAATCTTTTAGTTATGTACTTACCATAACTTTAGATGTTTGGGATCCATCTCGCCTACATTCTGTACTGATGGATTCGGAGCCGATCCTCGGCTCCGACTCGGCACGCTATACTATAGAGCAAAGTCTCTTATTGGCTGAGCTATTCTATATCCCAGGATGCACCACCACTAATTCCCCAGATCTTGTTTGTCCGCACACATGCACACACACACATGTACTGCTGATATAACATCGCCAGATGTTTCAAGATGAAACGGTCAAACTCGAACCGTGCGGTCTCTTCTGATCTCCAAGGCAGGGGGAAGGAGGGTGGGTTATTAGGAATGTAGGCGAGATGGATCCCAAACATCTAAAGTTATGGTAAGTAGATAACTAAAAGATGTTATGTGATCCTATCTCGCCTACATTCTGTACTGATGGGACAGCGTCCCTAGCACCTGATTCCTGGGTGGCTCACTGGAAAACACTCCTGAGAACTGTGGAACCGAAGGAAGCTTGCCCCCGAGATGCCACATCCAATTTGTAATGAGAAATAAAGGTGTGAGGAGAGGACCAGGTAGCCGCAGCACAAATGTCACTAATGGCAAGCTTGGAATGAAAGGCTGTTGAAGTAGCCATAGCCCTTGTAGAATGAGCTTTCACAGTGGTTGTAAGCTCTCTATTAGAAAGAAAATAAATATGACTGATACAGTCTCTGATCCACTTGGCAATAGTGACCTTCGTGACGGCTTTGCCCAATTTATTGTCTGAAAAGGACACAAACAACTGATCTGTTTTACGTGTTTGGAGCGTCCTATCTAAGTAGAAACGCAATTGTCTGTGAACATCCAATGAGTGGAAGATATATTCTGCTCTGTCTGAATAGTTGGGGAAGAAAACTGGAAGTTCCAAAGACTGTTGAAGACAGAAACTAGAACAAAAGATGGATTAGGCCTAAGGGATACTCTATCCTTGTGAAAAAACAGGTACGGCGGTTTGACACATAGGGCTTGAAGTTCCGAAACTCTTCTGGCTGATGTAATTGCCAGCAAAAAGGCAGTCTTCCAGGAAAGAAATTTCAAGTCAGAAGTTGCTGCCGGTTCGAAGGGGGAAGAGGTCAAAGCACCTAATACAAAATTAAGATCCCATGGTGGAGCAGTATGAGAAACTGGAGGACGTAGCAGCCCAGCACCTTTCATGAAGGCTTTACACAACTTACTGCTCATCAAAAGTGGGTCTATACTTTCATGAAAATTAGAAATAGCTGCTAATTGAACCTTAATGGTGGAGACCGAAGAACCTTGATTAAATAAGGAAGCTAAAAATTTCAAAACTTCAGCCACCGGGACAGTAATGGATTCTAATCCCCGGAGTTGGGCCCAAATGGCGAATCTCTTCCATTTACTATTATACATCTTCTTAGTCGAATTCTTGTGGGCCGAGGACAAGATATGTATAACTTCTGAGTCCAAAACCTGGTTCCTGACTATAGTTGGAAGTGGAGGAGCCAAGCTGTTAATCTCAGTGAGTGAAGGGACTGGTGAAGCTGTCCCGACTGGTGGATCAAGAGATCTGGAACCTGGTCCAGGAACCATGGACAGTCCAGTGCGTATTTCCGAAGAAATTGCAGCCAGACTTGACGAGGCCAATATGGGGCAACTAAAATCATCTTGCACTGCAAGTGAATCGCTTTCTGGATCACCCTGGGAAGAAGAGGAACCGGTGGAAAGGCGTACAGTAAGCCGGTGGGCCAAGTTTGGACTAGGGCGTCCTTGGGAAACCCCCCCGGAACCGGGGTGAGAGAGAACTGTAGACATTTTGTGTTGAGGGGAGTTGCAAAGAGGTCGCAACAAGGAGTTCCCCATCTTCTGAAGATCTGAGATGTTACTCTGCCGTTCAGAGACCACTCGTGCGGGGAGAGAATGGTTCTGCTCAGTCTGTCGGCTATCACATTGGATCTCCACGGAATGTGTGTTGCTACCAAGAAACGGTTGGTTGCAACAGCCCAATTCCATACGTTCATGGCCTCACTGCAAAGAGGGTAGGACCTGGTCCCTCCCTTCTTGTTCAGGTACCAGACTACTGACATGTTGTCGGACTGAACGGCAATCATACCCTGGGGGAGGTAGCTGTGTAGTGCTTGAAGCGATAGAAGCACCGCCCTCATTTCCAGTATATTGATGTGTAGGGAACTCTCGTCGGGGTGCCACTTGCCTTGGACTGACCTGCCCAGGTAATGTCTCCCCCACCCCGTCTGGGAGGCGTACGTAGTCAAAGTGGCCACTGGAGGAGGAGGAACGAAGGGTCGCCCCTGATCCAGGTTGGAGGAGAGAAGCCACCAACGGAGGTCCTGTTTGCACGTCTCCGTGATTATAATGTGGTGACTGAGAGGAAGATCCTGATACGACCACTGGACAGACAGGAGCCACTGGAGAATCCTCATGTGCAATCTTGCTAAGGGGACCAGGAGAACGGTAGCCAACATGGAACCCAACAGTTGTAGGACCATCCTTGCTGGGGCTCGGCGTTTGAGGAGCAATGCTCGGACTTGAGATTGTAATGTTTCTATTCTCTCTGTAGGAAGACAGACCCGCATTTGCTTTGAGTCTATCTCTACCCCGATAAACCGTATGCGCTGAGATGGCAGCAACACAGACTTTGCCCAATTGAAGGTGATTCCTAGGGAGGTGCCTAGAGATATAGTGGCTGCTAGGTTCTGTAATAGTAGATGCCAGGAGGTGGCAGTTAGGAGCCAGTCATCTAGATACGGAAACACCTGGAATCCTAGACTCCTCAGGTGAGCAGTCACCACCGCCAAACATTTGGTGAACACCCTGGGGGCTGTGGTGAGACCAAAGGGCAGTGCGCAGAACTGGAAATGACTGTCTCCCAAGCTGAAGCGCAAATGTCTCCTGGACGCCTGATCTACCAGAATGTGATAATAAGCGTCCTTGAGATCTATGGAGCACATCCAAACACCTTTCTCCAGTAGCGGGAGAATGGATTGTAAGGTGACCATCCGGAACTTGGACTTCTTGACTGATCGATTTAGGTTGCTGAGATCCAAAATGGGCCTCAAGTCCCCTGTCTTTTTTGGCACCAAAAAGAATTTTGAGTAAGTCCCTAATCCGGTCTGGTCTACGGGGACCGGTTGGATGACTCCTTTTTGAAGCAGCTTTGAAATTTCGATGGCTGCAATATCCCGTTGACTGGGTGGCGGGTCCGGGATTTTCCTGGATGGGGGGGTGCGAAAAGGGGATGACGTAACCTCCGGCGATGATTCGGAGCACCCATCGGTCCCGAGTGGTACTCTCCCAAGCCTTTAGGTGCCTCGAACGACCCCGACTGGCTCCGGAGCTGCGCAGTCGGGCAATCCTTCAGGGATGCTGAGAGGTTGAAGAGCCACGAAAGGACTCGCGGTCTCCAGTGTTGCGGGGCCTCTGCCGCCTCTGGGACGGCGTCTTCCTGAAAAATTTCCTCCTCTGCCTCTAGAAGGGGATCGTCCTGCTGTGAGGGGTAAGTCTTCTGAGATTTACGGAACCACATTTTCCCTCCTCTTTAGCCTTGGGATAAGGCCGAAGGGAGAGGAAAACCGTGCCACGGCAGTCAAAGTCTTACCCTCTTGTTCACAGCAGGTCAAGGTGTCCTTTACCTTGGGTCCAAACAAAGAGGACCCATCAAAGGGAGCGTCGGCAAAGGAAGACTTGAAGGCCTCCGTAAAATGTCACAGGCGGAGCCAGGCTGGTCTCCGTGAGCAACACCGTACCGCCGCTACCGCCTCGGCTGCATACGAAATGAGCCTCATGGACGAGTTCGATATCGACGATAGAGTAGCCAACTGAGAGCTAACCGTCTGGGCCAACTGCTCAGGTAGGTTACCAGAGAGGGTATCAGAGTTCCTTGATCAGATCCCTCTGAAGTCTAGTGAAGTGCGTCAGGTAATTCAGAGACCTTAAGGTAAAGGCTGCTGAAGTAAGGGTGCGCTTCCCGTACCGGTCCATGCTCCTAGACTCCTTATTAGGAGGATGGACGGACGTCGAAGCCTCTGCCACATCTTGCTGGGTAGCAGATGCCACCACCAGAGCATCTACAGCCACACCCTTGGTGAGAAATTCCTTTTCCGGGGGCGCTGACAAAAATTTGTTAGGGCGAGCAGGCACCGGGTTCCACAGAATCTGGATGTTCCCACGCCGTTAGAGAGATCAAATCTAGGAGCTCATCGAAGGGCGGAGACACCCAGGAGGCGGACGGCTGAGCCCCGAAGGCCTTGAGGAACACCGACTAGTCAGAGGAAGGGGGTTTGGACTGCCAGCCACCTCGTTGTTTGAGGACTTCCAAGATGTCCGCAAAGGAGACATCATCCGAGGACGACTTGGGGGACCCTTCCGCATCAAGATCGGTGTCCAAGGTGAGAGACTCGTCTGGGGAGTCGACGTGCTTCATCTTGCACTGTTTTTTTCTTGGGGGTTCCTCCGAAGACTCTTCAGAGGGACCTCCAGGAAGAGGGGGACCCCCAATGGGGGTGACCTCAGGCCCCAGGGCTCTGCTGTCTTGAGACAGGGGGACTACAAAGGAACCAGTCTCCGTGCCTAGGGAAGGTGCCGGGGAGACGGTGGAGGTAGCCAAAGAAGATTTGGCCAAAGCACTCCTCATGGCTCTTAAAGGCCGGACCCCCAGAATCCTGGGAAGGTCCGACCCCCAAAGCCATAACAGCAGACGGCACTCCCACAGCCGACGCACCGAAAGAGAGGCTCGAACCGAAAACATCGGTCCCGGCCACCCCGGGCCGACCGAAGAAGTCCGTGCGAACTCCGACCAAGGCCGGGAAGGAGTAAGGGCCGGACCCGACCCGGAAACCTCCATCGGCTCCATCAGCACCGACTCCAACGGTGCCGAGGCTGTTGGAGGAGGAACCAAGGCTAAAGGGTGGACCATCGGCTCCGATGCCGACTGGGCTGGAGCCAAACTAACTTTTGGAAGACTGGAGACTGAAACAGCCTTTGGAGCACCCTGTCAATGTCCGAATCCGACATCTTGGAAGACCTGGAGGAGATCGAACGGGTCCGAGTAGACTTCTCCACCGCCCGAAGGACTGGGGGACCGGCTCAATTTTCTCGATCAAAATCGGTGCCGAAGGAGACTCCATTGTAATTTCCTCGGTGCGAAGAGGTCTTCGCGCCAAGAGGAAGAGTCTGAGCGGCAACTCATCAGCTCGAAATCAGCGGAGCCGATGAAGGTGACCCGCCTCTCGAAGCTCCAGCCGTCGGCTCCGAAGCCAGAGGAGTTGAGGCTGGAGGCATCGAGGCAGACCGTTCCGCCCTCGGCTCCGAAGTCCGTGGAGCCGATGGAGAAGCCTGCATAGATTTCTTAGAGGTCGGTTCCGACGGGCTGGTCGGAGCCGACGATTTCTTTTTCTTAGAGGGAGAAGAGGAGGAAGATAAAGCCTCCTCAAAACTAGGTTTGATAATCCCTTTTAAAATCAATTTATTCTTCCTCTCTTGGAGGACCCGAGAGGAAAAAGCGTGACAAATGCTACAAGACTCCTGAAGGTGTTTGGGGCCTAAACAATACACGCATAAGGAGTGATCGTCGGTAATGGACATCTTGTAACTGCAATGGGTACACTTCTTAAACCCCGATGGTCTATGTTCTTTAGACATAATTGTACACAGTCACTACACACTAAAGTAAAAGAATAAGGCAATGCCCAAATCTATTACTACACTAATAGAAAAACTGAAATAACAGCAGATTCAAGAACCCTCTAACTAAAAACGGGTACTTGACCAACTAAAAGGACCAAAAAGGCACCACAACTGACACAAAAAGACTCACTCACGCACGAGGGGAAGGCCCCTCTAACTTAAACGGAAACCTTTCCCTGAAGACAAAATTACCACAAAAATCACCAAAAAAATCACTCAAACCACAACGATAGCTGTTAAAACAGCTTTTGGGTCAAATTTAAGAAATTTCCTGACAGAAAAATCTTAGAAAAGTAACACTTAGCTCAGCCAAGTCGGAGACCACGTCTTAGCTTGTAAAGTGGCAAACGAGATCTGGGGAATTAGTGGTGGTGCATCCTGGGATATAGAATAGCTCAGCCAATAAGAGACTTCGCTCTATAGTATAGCGTGCCGAGTCGGAGCCGAGGATCGGCTCCGAACCCATCAGTACAGAATGTAGGCGAGATAGGATCACATAACATCTAGGTATTGCTGTTGAGATTCTTTACATAACTATAGAAGGTCTTGTGGTTGTCTTTACTATCTGCTGCAATTTTGTTTGCATAGTTAGCTTTAGAAGATTTGATGAAGGATCTCAACTTTTTGTTAAGGCTGATAAGGGAGTTTTTCCAGTTTTGGACTTTACCTTATTCTGCATCATTTTCTTCCTTCTGTTGTAGAGCTTGTTTATGGCAGGGGACCACCAGATCGGCTTCCTTTTTTTTTTTTTTTTGGAGGAGAGCATCTTGGTTCTATTGGATATGGCGAAATCTATGCATTTGTGCATGTGTTCGTATAGTGCACTGGTGTATGATTCAGCGGTCATGCAACTGTTCTCCATTTGCATGGGTGCCGTGAAGTTGCCACCTCTGTTTTTAGGAGGCCAAAGTTAGCTTTGGAGAAGTTTTTCATGGTAGTTACCTTTGCGAGGGGTGGGGGTGGGGGGAGCATGTGGATTTCCAAGGTGATTAGTTTGTGGTTGGATCTAACCAGGGAGGAGTTGACTACTGGTGTAGAGCAGCAGTCGCCCATGTTAGTAATGACCATGTCAAGGATGTTTCTACCTCTAGTGGGGGTAAGAACGAGCTGGTCCAGGGCATTGGAATTAATGAATTCCAGGAAATGCTGGGCAAGTGTCTTGGTACATGAGTAGTTTTCCCAGTTAATGGAGGGATAGTTGAAGTTGCCCAGTATGAGAATGTTAGGTTGAACCCCAATATTCTCTTTACTCCCCCATCCCAGGTGCTCACAACTATCTACTCTCCAATAGCCTCCTTACTTACCACCATGCTTACTCTAGTCTTCTCTTGCATCATTTTAACTACCCCTTATAACCTCTCTCCTTCCTAACTCACCATGTCTGTTTCATCTCACATCTCTTTTCTTAGCTCCCATATACTGCATACACACCATTCGAATTTGTGACGTATCCCATTATCAGACAAAACAGTACACATAAGAGGTTACATTAGGCAATGTGAAAATGTACATATGCGCAAACACAATAGTGAGCAAAGAACCTGTTACACTCCAAAACATTAGTCATACTTATGTAGTCTGACACTCCAAAACATTAGTCATACTTATGTAGTCTGACAATTTCCATGACCTTGCCTTAACTTTCCTCTCTAGCATAAATTATGACTAAAACTCTACATACAGTCTAAAGAAATGTAACACTTGATGTACATAACAGAAAAAGAACATGTATATGATGTTCCACAGAGATAACTATACTTTGCATCCAGTCCCATAATTTTCTTAATGTTACTTACTTACAATTACGTGAAGATAAAAAAAATATATAAAAAAATTACTTACCTTTAATCACAAACTTACCATTCCTGAAGTGGGTTTCCAGCTCACTTACATAAAAAGCACAGTTATGTAAGCTGCACTAAACCCATAACTGTAAAGGTTTGAATTTCTGACTGCTGTAGTAGCCTTTAGGTTATATGGGTTGCATCTTGCCCAATACATAATGACTGGCCAGCTTTCAAAAACTCAGGCTCCCTCCCACACGGCCTGCTGACTCCTCAGAACTGAGAAGGGAAAATCAGCAATCAGAATGGAAAATCTTCAGACCTTTCTTACCTAATATCTGCTACTGCAGCAGTGAGGAATTCAAACATTTACTGTTAACGGTAAGTGCAACTTATACATAATGTGCCTTTAGGTTATATAGGTTGATTGTCAAAGCCTATCCAACCCCCCCTGGAGTATGATCCATGCAAAGATACTCCTGAATCTAGAAAAAAAGAAACCAGTTTTAATTTCCAATATGCCATCAACGAAGACAAAGCCCTTGTAGGGTTAGCCATGATACTGCCTAGTACTGGTTTAACGTGATGGGCATAAATGGCAATAGCTGACAACACTGAGGACAACTACCTGGAAACAGTCTGTTTTGGCACAAGTTGACCCTTGTTAGTTCCTATATAAAGATAAATAGGTGATCGGCTTTTCTAAAGGACTCAGCTCTGTCAAGACTGCACCTGAACTGCCTATGCACATCCAGAGTATGAAGAATCGTTTATCCCTGGTTCTGAGAGTCACTCTAGAACACTTGGAGATTGATGGCCTGACTCCTAGAACACTATGAAACAACTCTGGGCATGAAAGAAAGACTTTTAATGATACACTATCCCTATGGAAGACCAGCAGGGTTTACCAACTATGACAGCTTGCAACTCAGATACTTTTATTGCAGACATCAGAGCAATGAGAAGACTGGTTTTCCAGGTAATAAATCTTAAACCTGCTTGATGTGCAAGTTCAAACTGAGATGTGGTTAACTTTTCCAGCACAAAGTTAAGATCCCAGGAAGCAGCAACCCGTTTTTGTGGTAGTCTCAGGTACAGTACGTACTCCTTTCAGAAACTGTTTTATTAAAAACACAGACAAAAGTGGAGGATCCCTGGGCAGACATGCTGAAATGGTCACAAGATATACCTTGATATAACTGTAGGAAAGGCCAGATGCTAGTAACTCATACAGATATGCAAGCAGCACTGGTGCATAATCCCAGATATGGTCCTGGTTATTGGCTAGGCACCAACTAGATAATTTCTTCCACCTGCTAATATAATATTTTCTAGTAGTAGATTTTCTTACCTCATTTATTACCTTCTCTACGTCCTCTGGAAAGAGTTGTCTAAAAGGTATTAGCATTTAAATCAGCCAGGCTGCTAGACAAAGATGTCTGAGTGAGGTGTATTAATCCTCCCCCCCCCCAAACACTGTCTTGCGCAAGTAGGTCCAGTTTGTAAGGAAGCTTGTAGTAATTCACCTTAGCTAAATCTATAAAAATGGAGAACCAATGCTGGCTGAGTAAAAATGGGGGGCTCCACAATTTTTGGAGAATCATTCCGAATCTTCAGAATTAGTCTGGATATCACTGGAAAGGGTGGGTATGCATAAAGCAGCATTCCTGCCTCTTTGCATGCAGTTTTGGGCAGAGTTTATTGAGCTATCTGTTCTGAAAGGAAGAAAACAGATGTACTTGAGAAGTTATCCACAAATGGATCAATTTGTGGAAGGCCGCCTATTCAATTTCCATTTCTGAGGGTCTGTCCTGACACCTCTTAATTTGTTTGCCACTATGTTTTGTCTTAGAAACTCCCTGAATTAATTTCCTCCTTCATGAGACTGTTTCATGACCTGAGCAGCAGATGAACCAAGTAAAATCTACTCATGTAAATCTGAATTAAAATTTTCATTCTTTATCTCATCAAAAAAATTCTGATTTCACACTTGAGCACATCCTTGAGACAGGCAATACAGTCAGGGAGAAGGGTGGTAGCTTGGTCTCTCAAATTGTCTATATATATATATATATATATATATATATATATATATATATATGGGTTCACTAGACAATCTCGAAATACTGAAATGCCGAATTTCAGTATTTCGAGACTGAATAGTTGAAAGTGCAGTTACGAGAAAAGTACAGTTTTGTACCTACCATAAATGTAGATGTTCGAGGATCCACATTGCTGCAGTCCTAACTATTGGGTAGTCCGCTGTCCAGTCGGCCCGAATACCAAAGTATATGGCTGACGTCGGTCAAGGCGCATTAGACTGACGTCAGTACGTCAGGGTACTAATGCGCATGACCGACGTCATATCCTCAGTCTTTTCTTGCCCCAGATGTCAGAAGACCCTAAAAAGACAAGGCCAATACCAAAAACTGCAAACATACCTGCACCCAAAATATGTACAATATATACAAAAGTACCAGAATATAACCTCACCTGCACAACCACCCCTAAACACAGAGGGGAAGGAGGGAGGGTAAATTGGACTGCAGCAATGTGGATCCTCGAACATCTACATTTATGGTAGGTACAAAACTGTACTATGTTCTTCATTCCACATTGCTGCAGTCCTAACTATTGGGTAGAATCCCAAAGCAGAGGTAAGGGAGGCTGGCAAATCATAAGGAAACAGGAGCTGACAACATGCCTTGCAAAATAGCTGTGGCAAAACCAGCCCTAGACTTAGAGTAGAGAGGAAGGTGATAATGCTTAGAGAAAGTATGCACTGAACTCCAAGTAGCTGCCTCCAAAATATCCTTAGTTGCCACCCTCTTAGAAATGCTGTTGAAGTGGCAGTAGCCCTAGTGGAATGAGGCCTAATCCCAGCTGGAATCTCCTTGCCATGATGGGAATAACAAAATGCAATGCAAAACCCAATCCACCTAGAAATAGTTTGTTTTGACACAGGCTTGCCCTCATGAACTCAAAGCAAAAGAAACAAACAACTGCTGAGACTGCCTAAAATCCTTAGTCCTGCTTAAATAATAACGCAATTGCCTGTGTACATCTAAAGTGTGCAAAATCTTTTCCCCTTTATTTTGGGGATCTGCATAAAAAGTAGGCAAATGAATAGTTTGGTTTAAAGCCACACTAGAAACCACCTTAGGCATAAAGGATGGATTAGTACGTAATGATACCCTATCCTTATGAAAAATCAAAAAAGGCTCAACCGCCATAAGGGCCTGCAACTCAGAAACCCTTCTTGCAGAAGTAATGGCCAACAAAAAAGCAGTCTTCCATGACAAGTATTTCAAGTCAGCAGTAGCCGCAGGCTCAAAGGTTGTAGAGTAAGTTTCTCCAACACAAAATTGAGATCCCAAGCAGGAGTAGGAGCTCTACGTGGGGTCTTAAATTCTTTGCCCTCTAAGAAATTGCTTGAACAAAGGATGCGAAAACAATGGTGGATCACAATCATAGTGAGCTGAAATTGCTGCAGCATGAATCTTAATGGAAGAGAAAGACAAACCTTTGTCCAGTAACTCAGTAAGATATTGAAGAGCCACATTCAAATTAGGCTCAGAAATCTCCAAATTGTTTGCTGCACTCCAAAAGAAAAATCTCTTCCATTTTTCTGCGTACACCTTCCTTGTACTAGGTCTTCTGGCTTCCATAATCACATTTAAAACTTGTTGAGGAAGTTGAGACCTGCTGTGTTTCAAAACAGAATATGCCAGGCTGTTAGATGAAGAGAGTGGAGCTTGACATTGAGCAGGTGACCGTCCCTCTGAGACAACAGGTGTGGAATCACAGGTAAAGGCCATGGAGGCTTCCTTACCAGACTCCTCAGTAATGGGTACCAGTGTTGCCGAGGCCAATCTGGAGCTATTAAAATCATCCTTGGCTTGTCTTGTCTGACCTTCAGGAGCACCTTTGGGAGAAGAGGCAGAGGTGGAAAGGCATACACATGAAGATTTTTCCAACTGAAAGAAAGAGCATCCACTTTCCAAGCTGTGTGATGAAACCTCTTTGTGCAAAACTTTGGCAGCTGGTGGTTTAGTGGAGAAGCGAACAGATCTATGTCTGGAGTTCCCCATGACACTGTCAATTTTGAAATACATGAAGATCCAGTTTCCACTCGTGGGGATCCATGATTTGTCTGCTTAACACATCTGCTAAGGAGTTCTGTGCTCCTGGCAGAAACCTTGCCTGAAGAGTTAGTTGCAAGCTGAGCGCAGTCTCCCATAAAATCATTGCTTGCCTGCACAACGGGTAAGAATGTGTTCCCCTTGTTTGTTGATGTACCACATGACAGTTGTGTTGTCTGTTAGAATCAACACCTGCCCTGAAAGAAGTAACTTCTTGAAAGCCATTAATGCAAACTGGACTGCTAACATCTCTTTCATGTTGATATGTAGATGCTGTAGTCTGGCAGGCCACTTGTCTTGTATCCACTTTCCATTTAGATGAGCTCCCAAGCAATGTCTGAGGCATCTGTCGTTAGAATCTGACTCCTCTGGCCGGGTCACAGAGAGTCCCTTGTTTAGGTGACATTCCTGAGCCCACCACAAAAATTCCTTTTGAATGCAAGGTATTATTTGAATGACAGTGTCCAAATCCTGGCAGTGCTGTGTCCATACATTTTTGAGATACCATTGCAGCTTCCTCATATGCAGTTTGGCATTGGGAAGCACCAGAATACAAGATGCCATGAACCCTAAGGCTTGAAGGACTGTCCTTGCAGTCAGCCCGGACTGAAGAGATAGGTGATGGAAGTAACTGGAAAGATTCTTTTGTTTGTCCGGGGTTAAAAGGCCATCTGGGCTGCTGTATTCAGTCTCACACCCAGAAAGCACATGTCTTGAGAGGGTACTAGACTGGACTTTATTTCGTTCACAGAATACCCTAGGCATCTTAGCACTGCTATCACATATTCCAAATGCTGTAAAGGTCTTCCTTTTCTTGAGCCAGAATCAGGCAGTCGTCCAAGTAAGGATAGATTTGAATTCCTTTTAGTCTAAAGTAAGCTATCACTGGAGCCAGAACCTTTGTGAATACTCTGGAGCAGTAGATAAGCCAAAGGGCAATGCAGAGAACTGATAATGAAAATTTCCAGCTCGAAAACGCAGATACTTCCTGCAACTTAGTCTGATAGGCACATGAAGGTAAGCTTCCTTAAGATCTAAAGTTACCATCCAGTGATCTTTGCCCAGCAGAGGTAAAAGCTGTTGTAACGTCAACATTTTGAACTTGGGAATGTCCAGATAAGTGTTGAAGATAGATAAATCCAAAATTGGTCTCCACGTGTTCCCCTTCTTTGGTACTAGGAACAGGCGAGAATAAAATCCTAGGCCCCTTTCTGGCACAGGAACTGGCTGAATGGCCCCTATTTGGAGCAACAGAGAGATTTGCTTGTGAGCCTCTTGTCTTTGTAGAGGAGGAATGTCTGGCATGCCTTTGAAAGGAGGCAAGGTATGGAAATAAAACCTGTAACCGTGGTGAATGATATCCAGAACCCATCTGTCTTGGGTAATTAAATCCCAATTTTCTTTGAAAAGAGACAGCCTTCCTCCCAAAGGTGCTGCCAGGCGAGAATGTACTGGCAGCTGAAAAGGCAGGTCATTGGGTCTGTTTACGAAAGGACTGACCCCTACCCTCACCAGATGTCTGAGCAGGTGAACTCCCTGTTCTAGGCCTAAAAAAACCTTGAGCTCTGCCCCTACCACGTCTAGACCTACCCCTAGACTGGGAATCATAAGCAGGATATGTCCATCCCTTAGTAGGCCAATTTCTACTAAACTTTGGAGGCTGCACCTGCAAAAAATCCTTAACAGTTTGCATAGACTTAGCCTTGTCCTCCATTTTCTTTAAAACTGCTTCCACAGGCGAACCAAACAACACATCAGACTGTAAAGGAGCATCCAAAATCCTTGTCTTAACATGCTCAGCTAAATTCTGATCTCTCAACCAGGCGTGCCTACGAAGAACAGAACCAGTGGCAGCCACCCTCGAGGAGGCCTGCACAGCATCAAAACCACACTGCAAGGAATGCTTTCCCACCTGTTCAGACACATGAACTAAATCCTGCAACTCTTTACACTCAATACCTTCAGCCAGAGCATCCACCTTAGACTTCAATTGTCTAATGATGATCGTTCTGATGAAGCTCGTATATGACGAGTGAAAGCGCTTGACCAACTGTTCAGTCACATTAATAAACTTTTATTGGATTTATTGATCTACGCAGCAGGCTTCCTTTGTTAACATCCAGGTGAAGTGGTGTTCCTGTGTTTTGCTACAGTTGTGTTGGACTATCGTATTTGTTTAGCAAAACGCTTGATTCAGGTGTTTCAATTGTGAAAGGAGATAATTCTGATATTTTAACATGTGAAACTGACAATTCAACGCCCTCATGGCTAAAGTGGAAGAAGTATACACTTTCTTTCCCCATCTATCCAAAGCCCTTGCCTCTTTATCAGGAGGAACAGGATTTTTAACAACAGAAGCCTTCACACCTTTAGGCCCCTGAGAGACAGTTTCCGGGTCTGCCCTAGGACTCTTAAAAAGATACTTATGAGCCTCAGGCACCCTATAGTACCTATCCGGTTTAACTGGGGCAGGAGGCAAAGAATCAGGATTCAGGGAAGCCTCTGCAAAAACATATTCTACCACAGTCAGAACAGGAGGTATAGCTAAAGGCCTATGCTGGGGTAAAAACAAGAATTCCCTAAGCCTCTTCCTGGAATCAGAGAAATCTTGACCTTCCCATTTAAAATGCTCCCTCATGGAATGCAGAGTCTCTGAGAATGAAAAATCCTCAGGAGGCGAAGCTGAAGGAGTAGAATCATCCACATCAGAATCAGAATAAGGAGGATACTCCTGCAAGTCTTCAGCCGAAGACTCAGAAGCCTCCGAACATTGCTCAAAACTCTCAAACTCAGGTTCCACCCTAGGCCTCTTATCAGGAGGGGGCCTAGAACCTCTAATCATAGTAATCAAATCCTCTGCCATTTTTAGCATATGCTTCTTAGGCAAAGACCCTGAAACACTCGGAGAAACCCCCACTGAAGCTAAACTAGGCCTGCCTCTTAAAGAAGCCTTGGAAACAGAAGGGGAGGCCCTAACCACCTTAGGAAAAGAAGGATGAACAGCCACCTGAGAAGCCCCTTCAGCCTGGCCTACTTCCTGAGAGGACACATCCTGTAACAGTAAAGTCTCTCCCTGAGACTCCAAAGAAACTCCTGGCAAAACCTCCGGCTCCACTGAGCCTTCTAAAGAACCGACGTCCGGGACTGTCGGTTCCTCCACTCTAGGCTTTGCTGCTTTATCCTTGCGCTTTTGGCGAGGCGTCGGAGCATCCGGCGGCATTTTATAATTACAACGCTTCCCAAAAACTAACCTGGCACAGTCTAACCTTCTCTTAATAGTGCGTTTGTTAAATCTAGCACAAGAGCGGCATCCAACAACGTCGTGCTCAGGCCCTAAACAAGGTATACACAAAGTATGGTAATCCCTATGAGGTATCTGTTTCCCACAAGAAATACAGTTATTCACTTTTTCTGACATCCGGTTAAATACTGAGGCAAGAAAAAACCAAAATATTCCCCAACGGGGTACTTAGCCAACTTTGATTCGGTCTGAAACTCTGACTTCAGAAACTTTCAGAACGCCAACCTGCACTCGCAAAACTGCTTCTGCATCGGACCATGCGGCAAAAAAGACTGAGGATATGACGTCGGTCATGCGCATTAGTACCCTGACGTACTGACGTCAGTCTAATGCGCCTTGACCGACGTCAGCCATATACTTTGGTATTCGGGCCGACTGGACAGCGGACTACCCAATAGTTAGGACTGCAGCAATGTGGAATGAAGAACATCTGCACTATCTCAAATGCGGAAATGTTGAATCCGCTGCCATGGTGTCACGTTCGTGACGTGTGGTGCGGTTTGTGGATTTAGCTGGGGATTCAGGTAAGTGGTATTTACGTAAGGGTATTGGGTAGGGACTTTAGTGTGTGTGTGTGTGTGTGTGTGTGTGTGTGTGTGTGCGCAGTAGTTTTTGTGTGTTTAGTGCGACCTCGGAGTTAGTATATATAAGTAGGGGGGGCGCAGGGGGACCTGTCCCCCTGCTTATAGATAGGGTACGTGTGTTTGTAGCGGAGAAGTACAAACTTGCAGTGTTATAAGATAGTACTGAATTTTATTTTTTCTGTTTATTGTTTCATTGAATATTGTGTTAAAAATAGTACTGCATTTATCTGCTTATTTGTTTACTGAAAATTGTGAGCTCTCTCTCTCTCTGTTCTTTCTCTGTTTGCAGTTAGTTTATTCTGCTCACTTCATTGTTATTCGGTGTAGAAGTCTTAGCCTAGAGGGATTCTCTGTGCCTTAAAGTCTTAGTCCCTTATCTCTGAAATTATTTCTGCTGAATAGTTGCATACTTGAGCTGTTTGGTTAGCTTTTGCATACCCTACATCAACTTTATTACAAGCTGAGAAAAGTACAAACTTGCAGTGTTACAAGATAGTACTGAAATTTATTTTTTCTGTTTATTGTTTCATTGAATATTGTATTAAAAATAGTACTGCATTTATCTGCTTATTTATTTGTTTACTGAAAATTGTGAGCTCTCCCTCTGTCTGCAGTTAGTATCCCCACCCACACTCCCTGTTCTTCTTGTGGTATTAATCTTGGTGGCTTTGGAAGTGAATTGGAAAACGTACTCGGAGGCTCTAAATAAAAATCTGCAAAAGCAACAGAGACCTCCAAAGCACACACCCAAGCAACCTCCACACCCCATCACAAACCATGAAACGCATACTTCACATAATCAGTGTGCCACACAATCACAGCCCTTAAGGCAAAATAACATACCCAACACACTAGTAATGGGCAACTCTATAGTCAGGCACACTGATGTCCCACTAACTAGGCTGGACAAGAAGGTTACAGTTAGCTGCCTGTCGGGCGCCAGGATCTCCCACATAACACAAGCACTCTGGCCGCTCCAGAACAAGTACAAATGCAACTCTGTCATTGTCCATGTTGGTGTGAATGACTTGAGACGTACCTCCCTGGACTACATGAAAAGAGACATGGAAGAGCTCTCTGATCACGTAGCCCAGGCCGGTATGACCCTGACCCAGAGTAGAATCCTGCCCTCACCAAGAATGATGCCACAGTATAAAGAAAAAAATGATCAATTTCAACATCAACAATTGGCAAGTTTCTGGTGTCATTCAAAGGGGATCCAGTATCTGTCCCCACCTGGGATGACATGTTCGATAAGCCAGGTTGCTTCGCAAGAGGTGGCTTGCACCTGTCACCCTTAGGCTTTTGAATACTGGCCAAGGCTTTTGCCGCCCCCATAATGCCTTTTTTAGGCAAGGCTCAAAAGATAAACTCACCACCGTAAACAGCACAAGTAACCAAAAACTGAGGGCAATGCTACTCAACGCCAGAAGTCTAAACCTCAAAATGCATGCACTCGAGGCACTCCTCAGTATGGAGAACATAAATATCCGTGCAGTAACAGAAACCTGGTTTAAGGCTCGAGAGAGCACCCCAGCACTACCAGGCTATAACTCATACCATACTTTTCGGCCACAGAACCCGGACCGAAACACAAAAGGTGGGGGTGCATCCATATTCAAGGATATCCAGACCTCCAGGTTAGTGGCACAGCACAATGCCTCAGAGATCATCCATGTGCAACTAACAATGGGCAAAACTACAATTCAAATTGTAGCTTACTACAGATCACCCACCATGACCCAGGCCCCCATTCCACGTTTCTGGAGACACTGGAAAATACGAAGGTCCTATCAAACACCCCAATACTGGGTGATTTCAATTACCCAAACATTAACTGGGAGAACTACTCAAGTACCAACTCCCTTGCCCAATGCTTCCTAGAATTTATAAACTCGAACGCCCTGAATCAACTGGTCAACACCCCCACCAGAGGTGACAACATATTGGACCTGGTCATCACCAACATGGGCAACCGATGTTCTACACTGGAGGTCAAACCCTCGCTGGTAAAATGAGACCATAGACTAATCACTCTGGATATCCACATTCCGCCCGCACCCCCAATCAAGGAAACCACCATGAAAAACTTTTCAAAAGCAAACTTCACGTTACTTAAGACCAGGGTGGAAAGGTTCACAGCCCCCATGCTAAAGGACAACGCTGTCCAAGCTGCTGAATCCCTTACAAAGGCACTCTATGAGCACCTGCAAGAATGTATGGATCGTGCTATCCCAAGCAAAACCAAGACTCACTCCTCCAAGAAAAGGAAAACAGTCTGGTGATCCCCTGCCATAAACAAGCTATACGATAGAAGGAGGAAACTAGTGCAGAAGAGAGTAAAATCCCAAGAAGGAAAGACAACCCTGAACAGTATCAGCAAGAAACTACGATCCCTCATAAAATCATCCAAGGCTAGCTTCGAAAGAAAAATTGCCAAGAACTCCAAAGATAACCACAAAGTGTTCTTTAGCTATGTCAAGAACCTAAGTGAAAACTCTCAGATCTGCTCTGAGTTAGTGCAGAATGGCACAAAATACACTGAACCAACTGATATTGCCAACATTCTGGCAGACAGGTTTAGTGCAAACTTCACCCCCCCCCCCTCACCCCCTAAAGGGCCCATAACCATACCATAATAATGTAGAGCCCCGGCAATCACTGACACACAGGTTAAAACAGCCTTATCCAAAGCCAAAAATACAGCTTCAATGGGACCAGACGGTGTCCCAGGCTGTGTCTTACACAAGTTCTAAAATGAACTAAACCCTCACCTAAACACACTGTTCAAACTCAGCCTCTCTAAAGGCTATGTACCCATAGAGTGGCGCACAGCAACAGTTATCCCGCTCCACAAAGCTGGAGCCACAACGGACCCCAGGAACTATCGCCCTATAAGCCTGAGTAGCCTAGTCTGCAAAGCTATGGAGCGCATCATCATGGAATTCATTAACAGAGACATTGGGAACCTTCAAACATTGGACCCTACCCAGTTCGGCTTTAAGGGCAGATCATGCCTCCTAAACCTGATGGACTTCTTTGAGACAGTTACCAAGGCTTTAGACGAGGGAAAGGAGGACCACACAGCCTATCTAGACCTCGCAAAGGCTTTTGACACCATCCCCCATTCTGGTATTATAGACAAGCTCACCAGCCTGAATATAAACCCATACGTCACGAGATGGGTTGCCAATTGGCTCACGGACAGAACCCACATGGTGAGAGTTGCAGGCTCTAGGTCCGGCTCTAAGCCAGTTGCAAGTTGCGTCCCCCAGGGCTCAGTCCTGGGACCTCTCCTGTTCGGTATATACTTCTCAGAGGTACAGGCAAGCACAGGAGGACTATGGCTGACCAAGTTCACAGATGATTGCAAACTGGGGGCCATAACTGACTCTCCAGCTGATACAGACATCCTCCAGATGGGTCTCACTGAGATGGATACCTGGTGTCAAAATCATGGCTTCAAGCTAAATGCCAAAAAGTGCATAGTAACCCCCTTTGGAAAAAAGCAAAGTACCCGTGAACTACCACATATGTGGTAGTCCCCTAGATACAGAAAATGTAATAAAGGATCTGGGGACCCAAGTAGACAGTAATCTCTCTTTTGATAATATACTGCCAAGGTGGTTAGAAAATCCTTCTATGTGGTCCACCTAAACACAAAAGGGTTCGCATCTAGAACAAAAGAGGTTATTGTGCCCCTCTATTCACTCATCAGACCCATCATGGAGTACAATGCCCCATTTGGGATGTACCTTACAAGACTCCTGCAACAGCTGGAAAGACCACAGAAGTACCTCACCAAGAGGATTACTGGCCTCAAACAGATGCCCTATGCAGCCCGACTGAAGAAACTCCAGCTGTACGCAGTTCCATACCGCTTACTCAGAGGTGATCTCTGCCTGACATACAAGGCCCTGTCCAACCCAGAATTGATGGACATGCTCCACCTAAAAAAAAAAACAAATCCCCAAGAGCCACACGCTCTAGGGATCTAAACCTCACCACAACGATAAATAGGATGTGCTGGAGGGATAGATTCCTGTCCCAGAGACTCCCCATGCTTTGGAACAGGACTCCAATCTACATTAGGGAGAGCCCCTCATGAACACTCTTCAAGAGAAACCTTGATGAGTGGATGGGAAACAGAAAATTTACCCCGGGATCACTGCAGTGGCACTGCTGGACAGAGGCATAGGGGAATAATGGCTCTGTTGGACCAAGGCACAGGGAACTAATCTAAGGGGGCGGCGAAAGTCAACACATTCTGGCTAGGCTTATAGATGCTCTCGGGCATATAGCCTAGTACTTACCTATGAACCTATGGTTTGTGTGTGTGTTTTTTTGTAGTGTAGTTAGGTAGGTGTATGTGTGTTTGTGTGGTGGTGTGTGTGTGTGTGTGTGTGTGTGTGTGTGTGTGTGTGTGTGTGTGCGCGCGCACGTATGGTCACGATTTTGGTTTTTGGGTATGTGGAATTCCGACCATACAGTCTCGAAATACTGAAATTCGACATTTTAGTATTTCGAGATTGTCTAGTGAATAAACACACCACACAAATATGGGTCTGACAGTTAAGAATTCTATATGCCAAGGTAGAAGAAAAAAAAGTTCTCTTACCAAATCTGTCCAAAATCTTCCCCTCCTTGTTTGCTGAGGAAGGGTTGTTCCTTGCTTGTGTGGATGTTGATAATGCTGCAAGGTCCAACCTAAAGTGAGAAAAAAAAGAAGCTATGTCTTATCATAACGTTCCATCTGTGTTGTTCATCATCTTTCATTCATCACTGATGGGTTCAGTTCCGAGCCATGGGAACAGAGTTGGTCTTTTACCATGCTCACGCCAGCCAAAAACATTCGAGCTAAGCTTCTACCCAGAATGCCCTTTTCCCTGTTACCTCATCGCGAGTTTGCTAAAGATAAAAAGCCGAGGCCACTTCTGTGCAAATACCCTAGGACACCACTTTGACCCAAAGCATCCCACAGGAGCCTTTGGAGGGGGAAGGAGAGTGGGAAGTGATGAATGAAAGAAGACGCATAACACAGATGGAATGTTATGGTACGACAACTTCTTTATCTGATGTTGTTAATCTTCTTTCCATTCATCACTGATGGGACAGAATCCCAAGCTACCTTGAGGTCCATGGGCAGCCCTTTTGGAAGAACATTCCTGAGTACCAGTGAGCCAAAGGCAGCTCTCCCTCTGGAGACCAAGTCCAATTTGTAATGATTGATAAAGGTATGAGGATTAGCCCAAGTGGCTGCTGTGCAAATGTCATCCATGGAAGCCCTAGAATAGAAAGCTACAGATGTTGTCATACATCTAGTGGAGTGAGCTTTAACTTTTGGCATAGATTCTTTTCTGAGGGAACAGATGAAACGTATGCTGTCCCTTAGCCATTTCCATAACGCAACCTTGGAAACAGCATTTCCCATTCTAGGCCCAGAAAAGGAGATGAAAAGCTGTTCAGATTTATGGATACATTTGGTCCTGTCTAGATAAAAAACGCAGTTGCCTATGTACATCCAAGGAGTGTAGGCAGTACTCCTTTTTTGGAAAAATTCAGAAAGAACACTGGTAAGTCAATGGTCTGGTTAATGGAAAATTCAGAAATAACTTTGGGAAGGAAGTATGGCGTCGTCCGAAGTGATAGACCAGGTAGAGGCTCTTGATGCACAATGCCTGCAGCTCCGAGACCCGTCTGGCTGACGTGATGGCTACTAAGAACAAGGATTTCCAGGGCAAGAACTTTAGGTCACACTTCGTTGCGAGTTCAAAGGGTTTTTGAGTCAAAGACTGAAGGACTAAAGTGAGGTTCCATGGTTTCACAGGCTGTCTGACAGGAGGCCTGATACGAGAGGTTCCCTTGAGAAAGGCTTTGCATAGATGTAAAGAAATGAGAGAGGTGCCATCTATACCATTGTGGAAATTAGAAATTGCTGCCAGATGTACTTGTACGGTGGAGGCAGTGGCTCCATCATCAAAAAACTTAGCCAAGTATTGCAGCACCGCAGTCACTGGAGCCGAATACGGGTCTAGCATGTTATCCTTAGACCAGATGGAGAACCTTTTCCATTTATCCTGATATAGTCTTCTGGTGGATGGTTTATGAGAGGCCAAAATGATGTCTCGAACAGGTGAAGTGAGATTAGCTTGCCTGGCAACTAATGGAAGTGGAGAAATCAAGCTGTCATCTTGCGACTGGACAGATTTGGGTGGCTCAACCATTGGGAGTGAGTAATCAGATCTGGAAGAGGGTCCAGAATCCAGGTGAGGCCAAAGGAAGGGGAACCAAACGTGTCAAGGCCAGAACGGAGCTATGATGATCACCTTGCATCTCAACTGAAGAGCTCTCTTTAGAAATTGTGGAATCGGGGGAATGGGAGGATAAACGTAAAGAAGTCCAGTGGACCAGTCATGGATCAGAGATTCCCCTCGGGAACTCCCCCTCTGGGGAAACAGGGCGAAACAGCTGCTGCACTTGTTGTTCGATGGGGAGTCGAAAAGATTGCAACAAGGCTGGCCCCAGTGGCTGAAGATTTCTGTCACCATCTCAAGATTGAGAGACTACTCGTGAGGCAGGAGAATGCATCTGCTCAGTTTGTCCGCAATTACATTGGAGCTCCCCGGGATATGCATTGCTATCAGAAAGTGGCTGGAAGCTATCACCTACTGCCAAATTCTCATGGCCTCTCGACACAGGGGGTAGGACTTGGTTCCTCCTTGCTTGTTGATATACCAGACCACTGACATGTTGTCTGACTGAACTGCAGTTGTCCCAGAAGGGAGAACCAAATGAAAAGCCTGCAACGCTAACAGCACCTCTCTCAGTTCCAGAAGTTGAAATGCAGGTGGGCCTCTTAGGTGGACCATGTGCCTTGAACCATCTTTCCCTGGAAATGCCCCCCCCTCCACCGGATCAGGGAAGCATCTGTGGTCACAATGGCCCTGGGCTGAGGAGATTGAAATGGGCGACTCCAAAGTTCTGCGTCTGGCCTCATCCACCAAAGGAGGTCCTGCTTGCAGGAGTTGGTTATTTGAATATGGTAACTGAGGGGGTGACAGTTCGGGAACCACTGGAAAAGAAGGAGACATTGTAGGATCTGCATGTGTAGCTTCGCTAGGGGTACTATTGGAATTGAAGCTACCATGGATCCTAGGGTCTGAAGAACTTCTCTTGCTGAAACTTTTGTTTGAGAGAGTATCACTCAGAGCTGGAGCCCCAAATCGCTGGAGTCCGATTTGGGAGTGACACTAGACAAGACCGGGTATTGAACACTTCTCCAATGAATTCCACTTGTGTAGGAATAAGGTTTGATTTCTCCCAATGCATTGTTATTCCCAAAATTATTGCCAGAGAGAGTGCATAATGCAGTGCTGTTACCAGAAGATGCTCGGTGGGGGCAGTGAGGAGCCAGTCATCCAAATATGAAAACACCCAGAATCCTTGTAGTCTCAAGTGAACTGTGACTACTGCCATGCACTTTGTGAACACTCTGGGGGCTGTAGAGAGACCGAACGGCAGGGCACGAAATAGGGCAGAAGCGAAGCAGACTCCTGGAGCTTTTATCCATTTTGATGTGGTAATACATATCCCGGAGATCTATCGTGAACATCCAATCGCCTTCCCTTAAAAAAGGGAAAATGGACTGAACCGTGACCGTCAGGAATTTGGTTTTGGTGATAGACTTGTTTAAGCTGCCGAGATCCAAAATGGGTCTCCAGTCCCATCTTTTTTGCCACCAAAAAGAATCTTGAGTAGAATCCAGATCCATGTTGGTCTAGTGGGACTGGCTGGATAATTCTTTTTTGAAACAACTTTATTATCTCTAAAGCTGCTTCTTCCCTTTGACTGGGTGGAACGTCAGGAAGCTTTTTTGGAAGATTTGGTTGACAAGAAAGGGGAATGGTGTAACCTCTACAGATTATACACTGCACCCAACAATCGGTGGTAATAGATTGCCAGGCAGCTTGGTGCAGAGAAAAATGACCCCTAACTGCTTCCAGAGGTAAACAATCAGGCTGATCCTCAGGAGCGCTGATAAGGCTGTCCAGAGAAGGAGCCCCTGGAACCTTGGTTATGAGGACCCCCTCTGCCTCTGTAGGGGTATCTTCTGGAATTGTTACCCCCTTTGCCCCTTAGGGTATCATCACCACGTGCGTCATGGATGAGATTTTTTGCTCCACATTTTTCCACTCCTCTGATTCCTGGAGAAGGTATGTTGAGGACTGGAAAATCGTAGGGCTACGGCAGACAGGGTCTTTCTGTCTTACTCGCACCTGGCTAGCGTGTCCTTCACTTTGGAGCCAAAAAGTTACTAGCTTTGATGGGAGCATTCAAAAAGGAAGACTTGAAGGGGTCCACGAGGTCACAAATGTGCATCCAGGCATGACGCCTCATGACGATGCCCAAACCTGCTGCTCTAGCCACCCCTTCAGTGGGATGTGAAAGCAACCTCATTAATGAGTTGGATATCGATTACAGGGTTGCGAGCTGTGAGGCCACTTTGTCCCCGACCTCGTCAGACAGCTGTCCTGCGAGTGTCCCAGAGAGTTCGGAGATCAGGTCCCTTTGGAGCCTTGTAAAATGTGCCAAATAGTTCAGGGAATGGACAGCAAAGGTCCCTGATGCAAAAACTCACTTTCCAAGTCTGTTCACTGCCCGGGACTCCCTGTTGGGTGGGTGGACAGCAGGACTTACCACAGCCAAGTCCCTTACTGAAAAAACACTAACAGGCTAGGAAAGAAAGGAAAATACCAGCGATGGTATTGAAGGAATACCACAAGGGTAAGGGAGGGAAGGCTGTACCAACAATGGTACTTGAAAGTTTACCAAGAGTAACAGGTAGAGCAGAGAAGAAAGGTCTGACAGAAGAAACACACTAGAGATACTAATCGCTCAGTAAAAAAGAAGATATCAAAAGTTTTCCACACAAAATATCAAATAAAGTTCCATTTAGCTGAGAGCTGAAAAGTACAGTTTTGTACCCACCATAAATGTAGATGTTCGAAGATCCACATTGCTGTAGTCATAACTTATGGGTAGTCTGCTGTCCTCGGTTGGCCCGAATACCAAAGTATTAGGCTGACGTCGGTCATGGGCGCTCAGATCTGACGTCAGAGCGTCAAGGTATTAAAGCGCATGACCGACGTCATTTCCTCAGTCTTTTCTTGCCCCAGATGTCAGAAGGCCCTAAAAATAAAGGCCACAGCCAAAAATAGAATAACTCCCTAAAACCATGCACAAAAAACAGCTATAACCCAAATCATGCCACCACTCCAAACTACAGAGGGGAAGGAGGGAGGGAAAATTGGACTGCAGCAATGTGGATCTTCGAACATCTACATTTATGGTAGGTACAAAACTGTACTATGTTCTTCATCTCACATTGCTGCAGTCATAACTTATGGGTAGAATCCCAAAGCAGAGGGAAAGGGAGGTTGGCAAAATCATAAAGCATTGGGGGCTGCCAAAATGCCCTGTAAGATTGCAGTGGCAAATCCAGCCCTAGATTTGGAATAAAGAGGAAGATGGTAATGTTTAGAAAAAGTGTGCACTGAACTCCAAGTAGCTGCTTCCAAAATATCTTTAGTAGCTACCCCTTAAAAAGCAGTAGAAGTGGCAGTAGCCCTAGTGGAGTGAGGCCTGATTCCAGCTGGAATCTCCTTACCATGATGAGAATAACAAAAAGCAATACAAAAGCCAATCCACTTAGAAATAGTTTGTTTTGAAACAGGTTTCCCCTGAGAACCCAAAGCAAAAGAAACAAACAACTGCTGAGACTGTCTGAACCCTTTAGTCTTGCTCAAATAATAACGCAACTGCCTGTGAATATCCAAAGTGTGCAAAATTTCCCCCCCTTTATTTTGGGGATCTGCATAAAAAGTAGGCAAATGAATAGATTGGTTCAAGGCCACATTCGAAACCACTTTAGGCATAAAAGTAGGGTTAGTACGCAGAGATACCCTGTCCTTATGAAAAATTAGGAAGGGTTCAACTGCCATTAGAGCCTGTAATTCAGAAACCCTTCTAGCAGACGTAATGGCCAACAAAAAAGCAGTCTTCCAAGACAAAAACTTTAGCTCAGCCGTAGCTGTAGGTTCAAAAGGAGGTTTTTCCAACACAAAATTGAGATCCCAAGCAGGAGTAGGAGCTCTACGCGGGGGTCTTATGTTCTTCGCCCCTCTAAGGAATTGCTTAAACAAAGGATGAGAGAATAATGGTGGATCACAGTCATAGTGAGCAGAAATGGCTGCAGCATGAACTTTTATAGAGGAGAAAGACAAACCCTTGTCCAATAATTCTGTAAGATATTGAAGAGAAACACTCAAATCAGGCCTGGAAACATCAAAGCTCTTTGCTTTGCTCCAAATAAAAAATCTCCTCCATTTATCAGCATAAACTTTCCTTGTACTAGGCCTCCTGGCCTCCAAAATAACATTCAAAACTTGTTGAGGAAGCTGCGACCCTCCAGGGTCTAGAACAGAATATGCCAGGCTGTTAGATGCAGGGACTGAATCCTGACATTGAAGAAATGATTGCCCTCCTGAGTCAAAAGGTGCGGAATCAAAGGCAAAGGGTAAGGAGGATCCCACTAAACTCCTTAACAGAGGGTACCAGTGCTGTCGAGGCCAATCTGGAGCTATTAGAATCATGGAGGGCTTGTCCTGTCTGACCTTCAAGAGAACCTTTGGAAGAAGAGGCAGAGGCGGAAAGGCATAGACTTGAAGATTGCTCCAACTGAATGATAGAGCATCCACTTTCCAAACTGTGGGATGAAACATCTTTGTGCAAAACTTTGGCACCTGGAAATTTAGTGGAGAAGCGAACAGATCTATGTCTGGAGTCCCCCATATCATTGTCAACTGTCGAAATACATGAGGATCCAATTTCCACTCGTGGGGATCCACTATCAGTCTGCTCAAAACATCTGCTAAGGAGTTCTGTGCTCCTGGCAGAAACCTTGCTTGAAGAGTGAGTTGCAAATTGAGAGCAGTCTCCCACAAAATCATAGCTTGCCTGCAAAGAGGGTACGAATGGGTTCCCCCTTGCTTGTTGATGTACCACATGACAGTTGTGTTGTCTGTTTGAATCAACACCTGCCCTGGGAGAAGTAAATCCTTGAAAGCCATCAATGCAAACTGGACTGCTAACATTTCCTTCAAGTTGATATGTAAATGTTGAAGTCTGACAGGCCACGTGTCTTGAACCCATTTTCCATTGAGGTGTGCTCCCCAGTCCTTGTCCGAGGCATCCGTCGTTAAAATCTGACTCGCCTCTGGTCGGGTCACAGAGAGTCCCTTGTTTAGGTGACATTCCTGAGCCCACCACAAAAATTCCTTTTGAATGCAAGGTATTATCTGAATGACAGTGTCCAGATCTTGGCAGTGTTGTGTCCATACATTTTTGAGATACCATTGTAGCTTCCTCATATGCAGTTTGGCATTGGGAAGCACCAGAATACAAGATGCCATGAACCCCAAGGCTTGAAGGACTGTCCTTGCAGTCAGCCTGGACAGTAGAGACAATTGATGGAAGTTAAGTGTAAGATTCTTTTGCTTGTCCGGGGTCAAAAAGGCCATCTGGGAAGCTGTATTCAGTCTCTCACCCAGAAAGCACATTTCCTGAGAGGGTACTAGACTGGACTTTGTTTCGTTCACAGAATACCCTAGGCACCTTAACACTGTCATAACATACTGTAGATGGTGAAGAAGCTCGTGCTTGTCTTGAGCAAGAATCAGGCAATCATCCAAATAAGGATAAATTTGTATTCCTCTTAACCTGAAGAAGGCTATCACTGGAGCCAGAACTTTTGTGAATACTCTGGGCACAGTAGATAAGCCAAAGGGCAATGCAGAGAACTGATAATGTAAAGTCCCAGCCCGAAAACGCAGGAATCTCCTGCAACTGAGTCTGATAGGAACATGAAGATAAGCCTCTTTGAGATCCAGAGTTACCATCCAGTGATCTTTGCCCAACAGAGGCAGCAGTTGTTGCAACGTCAACATTTTGAATTTTGGAATGTCCAGATATGTGTTGAGGACAGATAGATCCAAGATTGGCCTCCAAGTGTTTCCTTTCTTTGGTACAAGAAATAGGCGAGTAAAATCCGAGGCCCACTTCTGACAGAGGGACCTGCTGTATAGCCCCCATTTGAAGAAGTAAAGAAATCTGTTTGTGAGCCTCTGCCCTTTGCTGAGGAGGAACGTCTGGCATGCCTTTGAAAGGAGGCAATGTGTGGAAATAAAACTTGTAGCCTCGGTCTATAATGTCCAACACCCATTTGTCCTGGGTGACTAGAAACCAATTTTGCTTGAAGAGTGCCAACTTTCCTCCCAAAGGAGCTGCCAGACAGGAAGGATCTGGCAGCTGGAAATGCAGGTCATTGGGCCTGTTTACGAAAGGCCTGGCCCCTGCCCTCACCTGTAGATTGCGCTGGTGAACTCCACGGTCTGGGCCTGAAAGAACTCTGAGCTCTGCCCCTACCACGTCTAGATCTACCCCTAGACTGTGAATCAGAAGAAGGGTAAGTCCAACCCTTAGCAGGCCAGTTCCTGCTAAACTTAGGGGGCTGCACCTGCAAAAAATCTTTAACAGTCTGCATAGACTTAGCCTTGTCTTCCATTTTTTTCAAGACAGACTCCACAGGAGAACCAAACAAAACTTCAGACTGCAAAGGAGCATCCAAAATCCTAGCTTTAACATGCTCTGACAAATTCTGATCCTTAAGCCAGGCGTGCCTGCGAAGAACTGAACCAGTGGCAGCCACCCTGGAAGAAGCCTGCAAAGCATCAAAACCACACTGCAAAGCATGCTTACCCACCTGATCAGAGGCATGTACCAAATCCTGTAATTCCTTACACTCTATGCCCTCTGCCAAAGCATCCATTTTAGATTTCAACTGAGTAAGAAGAAAATTCTGGTATTTCAACATATGAAACTGGCAATTCAAAGCCCTCATTGCTAAAGTGGAAGAGGTATATACTTTCTTACCCCACCTTTCCAAAGCTCTAGCATCCTTATCCAAAGGAACTGGATTCTTTACAACAGAAGCCCTGACACCCTTAGGTCCCTGGCTAATAGTTTCTGGGTCGGCCCTAGGGCTCTTATACAGATATTTATGAGCCTCAGGCACTCTGTAATACCTATCTGGCTTCACTGGCGCAGGAGGCAAAGAATCTGGATTAAGGGAAGCCTCAGAGAAAACGTCTTGAACAACATCCAAAACAGGAGGTATAGCCAAGGGCCTATGCTGTGGTAAAACAAAAATTCCCTAAGCCTCTTCCTGGAATCTGAGAAATCCTGACCTTCCCATTTAAAATGCTCCCTCATGGAATGCAGGGTTTCTGAAAAAGAAAAATCCTCTGGAGGAGAAGCAGAAGGAGTGGAATCCTCTGCGTCTGAATCAGAATAAGGAGGAAAATCCTGAATGTCTTCAGCCGAAGACTCTGAGTAATCTGAAGCCTGCTCCAAACTTTCCATTTCTGGCTCCACCCTAGGCCTCTTATCAGGAGGGGGCATAGAACCCCTGATTAAAGTAATTAAGTCTTCTGCCATTTTAAGCATGTGTTTTTTAGGCACATAACCTGCAGAACTAGGACTGACACCTGTAGAAGGCAAACCAGGCCTGCCTTTGGAAGGCACCTTAGAGACAGAAGGAGAAGGCCTAACCACCTTAGGCAAAGAAGGGAGAACAGTAACCTGAAAGGACCCCTCAGCCTGACCTGACTCCTGGGAAACCACATCTTGCAAAACCAACGTCTCCCCCCGAGACTCAGTTGAAACTGCGGCCGGATCAACCGAATCCACAGTGGTGTCTAAAGAACCGGCGTCCGGAACGGACGAGTCATCCTGTTTGGACTTTAAAGATTTATCTTTGCGCTTCTTCGCGGTAGCGGGAGTCGGAGGATCCGACGGCATACTGTAATTACACCTCTTACCGAAGACAAGCCTAGCACAATCTAACCTACGTTTAATGGTGCGCTTATTAAATCTAGCACAAAAGCGACACCCTACTACGTTGTGCTCAGGTCCCAAACAAGGAATACAAAGAGAGTGGTAATCCCTATGCGGTATCTGTTTCCCACAAGAAATACAATTATTCACTTTTTCTGACATCCGGAAGTAACTGAGGCAAGAAAAAACAAAAATAATCCCCAACGGGGTACTTAGCCCAACTTGGTATCGGTCTGAAACTCAGAATACGAAAATTTCAGAACGCCGAACGGCACTTGCAAACGCTGCTTCTGCTTCGGACCATGCGGCAAAAAAGACTGAGGAAATGATGTCGGTCATGCGCTTTAATACCTTGACGCTCTGACGTCAGATCTGAGTGCCCATGACCGACGTCAGCCTAATACTTTGGTATTCGGGCCGACCGAGGACAGCGGACTACCCATAAGTTATGACTGCAGCAATGTGAGATGAAGAACATCGTGGCTTTACAGCTACCCGGCAAATGAGATCTGAGGTAACAGGGAGAAGGGCATTCTGGGTAGAAGTTTTTGGCTGGCGTGAGCTTGGTAAAAAGGCCGACTCGGTTCAGAGGGTTAGGAACCGAACCCATCAGTGATGAATGGAAAGAAGATTTAACAACATCAGATCAAGTGTTTGTTAGTTTGAGCAACTTTGAAAAGTCTACTGGCTTTTTGGAAGACTGAAGGTTATTAATCAGGATTACAGTATGTGTGACCTGTACATGGGCACTGACTGGAGGATGAACCTTCCCCCCCAGCAGGGTGTTAATGTACAGCTAATGCTCAATGGAAAGCAAGTCTGATGCTTCACATCAGCATATTAAAGGTACCGTGAAGCTCAAACAGTACGGAATCTTAACAGCTGCCATTATTTTACACTCATTAAGCTGCACTTTTCTGCTTATGTGTAAAACTGAAATTAATATAAAATGTTTAAACTAAAAACAAAATGAAGTGTGTGTGTATTTATGTCTGGGTGTGTCAGTGTTATGTGTGCTTAAAAATGAGTGTTAGACTGATCGAGCCAATATTTTACACTTGTTAACTAGCACTTTACCATTTAGTGAGTGTAAAATGGAAAAAAAACATTGAAAAAAGAAAATGTGTGTGTGTGTACTTGCATGCATGAAAGTGGAAGTATGTTTGTATGTGTGACACAGTAACAGACATCTACCAGTGGCAGCAACAATTAGGAGGTATGCATACCTCACAACCTCTTAGCTCAAGAAATCTGGTTCAACTTAAAATAAAGCAGTGGATCATGCCTCTCAAATGTCCAGATTTTTGCCTACTATTTATTGGACTGTTCCTCACATACATCTCAACTATCCCTGATTTTCAGGGATGTCACTGATTTTCACTCAAATTTTTGTGTTTGTCCCTCTTACTCCCTCTAAAAATTGGTGACTACTGGAGAAAAGATAGTGAAATGAACTTTAATAAATACTACTACTAAATAAGTGTAACAGGTCTACAGCATAAAACAACCAATTTAGTACTGATCACAGGGACTGAAATACAGTAAAATCCAATGTTAAACTGTGACTAGGGGCACAACTCATAGATCAAGCAGCCATTATGGATGTTGTCTCATGGTACCCCCATGACTCCTACAGCAATAACTTCAGAAGAGCACTGGAGTGGCTCAGAATGACCATCAACAGATTCCACTCAAAGGAATGACAGCTACTGAAAAACTGAAGTAAGGGATTATACTGAGACTGTAATAATTTGCATACGGTTTTCAGAATCCTTCCAATTTAGTGGGTCATTCCTCCAAAAAGTGTACACCAGATCCTCTGCATTACATTGTTCTTGGTCTAACTTATAACTTGGTTTTCAAGTGAATACAAAAATAACCCAATTTTGTTTCTATCTTAATCCAAAAGCAATATTACTTGTACCATTCCAATATTAAAAAGGACTACCTGTTTACAATTTTTCTATATTTCAGACTGCTCTCATTACAGAAACTGCTGACCACACAATTGTTTCTTTAAAAATTATCTTATGGGTTGAGTGATTGGATTCATATCCTTTGTGTGCCACCCTGTTTGCGTTCAAGTTTCTTGTTGTTTCATTTGAGCACATTCTTGAAGGCTAACAGAGTTACCAACTATATTCTAATTATCCATCACAAGTTGGACAGAGCCCACTTTTATGGATCTCCCTTTGGTGGTGGTGAAAAACACAGTGTCAAAACTCAAAAACAATGACTGACCATGGCCATAACAACAGTACAGCCTGTTTTTATGGGGCTTTTTTTTTTAAAACTGCACCATACCTTTCTTAGCAAAGCAGTAGTGATTAATTAGCCCTGAAAGTTGAAGCTCTTTCACTCGCATGCCAGATGAGCTTCATCAGATCACTGCTGTAACTGAAGATCAAATTCTCTCGATGATATAGATGACAGTAGAGTTCATCTTGATTTAGACATGGATAATTCTTAATTTCATAATGAGATAATGGTTTTGTCAACCAGTACTATTCCCTAATGAGGTAATGGATTTGCAAGCTCACTTCCTGGGGATAAAGGGAGGTATTAAGTATTAGTTCTCCTTGGCTGGGGTAATGATTTTGTTGGAGAGAGAGGATCATTTAAGCCAAATGCAGACCACAGATGGAGGGAACCTGCCACTGATGGTGGGAGCGGTTACTCATTACCTACTTCAATGACTGTAAGGAGCAAAGTCCGTCAACATACATGGGTCAACAGATATGTTTGCTGACCCTAGTATATAAAACCTGTCAGGAAGACACAATGATTACAAAAACAGAAAAAAAATGCAAAGATTACAGTGGAATCAATTTGGAAAGAACTCTACAGAGAGCAGCAAAATGGTTACAAAGCATGAACTATGACTTTCTGAACACTGAAAACCACTGAAAAGTGGAACGCGGGATACACAAGTAAATAAAGCAAAGCAAATACAAACAAATAACCCACTGAACTTTGCATTCCAAAGAATGCCCCCTAATTGCTGTGTTAGTCCTGTCCATAACTGAAATGTTAAAGTCAGCAGGTAGAAATGGAGAAAATCTTTGGCTGGGCTGATGTGGGATACAGGGTGTAGTTCATCCTCTGTCAATCACTTGCTAGCAGTTCATTCTCCTTGGTTGTCTGTTGGTGAAATGGAATGGATCCATTTGGCGGCTCAATAAAATGCCCTTGGGAAACACAGAGAGTGGAACAATGGAGGCCTTGTTCACTGGCAGAAAATGGTTGGGGGTGGGGACAGAAGGTATAATTGGTGAGTGGTGTAATACTTCATTCTTGTGACATGGATCACCAGGGAAGTAGGAAATGTGGCCTGTTTTTTTTTTTCATGCCATGCTTTACTTGGGCATTCCTTGTCATTTGGATGTCTGAAAGATGGGTTATACATTTCTTGATCCTGTTGACTGTTTTACCAATACAGAAAAAGTTGCAGAGCAGGCATTGAGACCTACAGATTACTATTTCACTATTACAATCATTTTTGCCCTTACTGCAGAATATTCCCCCTGGGTTGGTGCAAGTAAAGTGGTTCGAATTGCTCATAAGGGTTCAAAGGTATATACTAGGCTAACAACCACCAGGGCTTTTATAACACTAGCCATGCAACACAACCCGCTTGTGTCCCCATTTAACATGGGCAGGTACATGGAGGGTATGTTAGTTAGGAGGTTGCTAAAAGACAGGGGGGGTTGACTTTAGTTATGGAATATTTACTGTCGGCTTCTAGCAGAGATATGGGGGTCAGACTGGGATGATTTTTAACTTCCCATCCAATGGTCAAGGTTACGTTTGAACAGGGTTAGGGATGGACTCTGCTTCACATGGATGATGAGCTTATTCCAAAGCATGGTGATCCTTTCAGACACAAATCTGTCTTTATTAGCATGTTCTATTTACGTCGCAAGCAAAGTTTAAATCCTTGGATCTAGTGTTTCCGGTGCTGTTCATTTTGTGGATGTGTAAAATGTCCATAAGGGCTGCATCTGAGGATGTTTTGCATGCCAAGAATAGAGCACCTCTCAGTAACCTGTAAAAGACAGAGATAGGAAGCCCTGTGTGTTACTACCCTGGATTCTCTTAGTAAGGAACCTGTGTCGGCATTCCAACTATTGCATATGGCTGATAAGGCACAAGCCAAACTGGGCACTGTACTCAATGATGGGTCTGATAAGGGCTGGGCAAAGTGGTACTATAACTTATTTTCACCTTGACGCCATACTCTTACTTCAAGCTGGGCGACACAGAATGATTTTCTTAATATCTTGGCTGTGTGTTGGTTAAAGGCCAGATTGCTGTCAACTTATGTTCCCAGATCCAAAACTACCGGTAAACTCTTAGAAGTCTTATTAATGAAATAATTAACCTGAGTGGACATCTTCTAAAAAAGCACTATAATACACTGCTAGCTCTCAATCTGCAGTTGTCCACAAACTTTGTGATCCAGAGGCCCTTGGCATTAACCTTGAACTCCAAGAAGTAGATGCCAAACAGGAGAAGGCCTACCACTAAGCCTTGAATTACTTTTCTGGTGACTGGTCTCTTGTGGAAGGTGGTCTCAAGAATTCTGACTTCTTCAGTCCTTTCTGAGAGCCAGCATGCAATGCAGCAAGTTATGTAGGGGTTTATGCCTAGGCTCAGTGAGTTTGTCAACAACAGCCAAGTGGAGTATTGTATCAAATGCCTTAGCCGTTAAGGTAAGCGGTATGCACCATCTTCATCCTCATCCATTGCCTTGGTGACTCTCGAAGTCTACCAAGTTACTGGGATGGATCCATTGTCTGTAGGTAGCCAATGTCTTTGTTGATCATTTCCATGGCAATTCATTACATGGCTTTGCATATTAGACTCGTCAGACTAAAGGGTCTATAGTTTGAGATTGGTTGATGGTCCACCCTTGTGAAAAGGGACAATCATTGCAGTCCTCTATTCAGATATGTAGTCTATTTTCAGGATGTAAATGAAAAGTGACTCATGGTCCACATAGGTCATGTTTCAAGCTATTTAGGAAACAACAAGGGATATTACCTGGACTCACTGAAGCATTTTTTTTTTTAGTTTTAACAAGTGCCACCATGACCTCCTCCCTGGTAGTAGTTGAGGGGTTATGCTAGTAGGGACTTCACAGGGGTGGGGGGATGAAGTTAGAGCAGAGTTTGTCAGCCAGCAGATTCACTATGTCACTCAATCTGGTACAGGTAGTACCATTTACCAACAGTTCAGCACATTAATGTGCGTTAACTTTAAGGTTTTGGACATAACTGGACAAAGCCATGTGGTTTTCTTTAGTTTGAGAGGCTATCTTGACCTTCTAATTGGCCTTGCTGGATTTAACTGGTCCTATTAGTTTCCTGTTTAATTTAATTAGTGAGCTTCTATCATTATGAGCTGCTCTTTCTGATTTTTGCCATGACCTTTTTCCTTTTGTTATATACACTGTTAACATCAGGATTCCACCAGTGTTGTTTGTTTTGGGCTTACTTCTGATAAGTACAGCAGCCTCTATGCAGGCATTTACATGGTCAGACTTGATTCCTGTGAACAATTCCGCATGGGTTGCTGTGTACTTGAGGGTTGAGAGGGCATTGAATTTTAACAAACTGTCACTTAATAGGATGTAGTTTGCTTTACAATAGCTCCTAGCTGTTAAAACGTTTTGCTTGGTTTTCCCTGTTGATTTTTACTTCGAAGGGGAAGATCTTGAGATCCGACTAGATCCAGTATGTTTGGACCTGTGGATGGAGTGCACTACCTGCTCGAGGGTATTTTCGTTAATAAAGTAAAGTCCCGGAAACTTTGTGCCTGCAAGTTGAAGGCAGTGTGTGTTTCCCAGTCTGAAACTCCCATGAGTAGGGTATTTGGTTGGATAGTGATTGCCTCCAGTAGGCCTAGGCATGAGTTATGGGATTCTTGGGGCACAGATGGTGACCAACAGCTTACTAGGATATGGTAATGTTCTTTGCCTTTGGTGATATGCATGTGGAGGAACTCCAGGGCATTATTCTGTTTAGCCAACCTAAAAGTATTCTTGTTGCTAATTTAGATAGAAACATCTCCACCTTTAGTCCCTGTCTGTATGGCTGATGGTTTAAAAGTGTGGAAGGCACTGTTTAAATGTGTGGAAGGCACTGTAGCCTTGCACTGGCAAAGTACTTTATGCAACTTTAAATCGTGTCCCAATAAGGGCACATAAGTCTATATTTTCCAGAGTGAGGATAGCTTATAGGGTGCAGAGTTTTTTGTTAAGGCTCCTAGCACTGAGTAGCAACACCTTTATGTTCCTTTGGGTTTTACTTCCTGTCAGTAGTTTTGTCAATTTTGCATTGCCTAAAAAGGTTCTGAGCCACTGGATAAAGCTTTAGCCAATATCCAGAAGCCTTGTGGGGGGCAGGTGTTCACCATCCTTGGCAAAGCAATGTGATCTGTTAACCATGTCCTACCATGCTGACAGATATTGAATCCCCCTGGAATGCCACAAGAAACTAAGCCAATTGTTAAAGTCAATAATTTTTTGTTTATACTGTGGCCTCATCCTTGAAGAAGGTAAAAGTTTGCTCAATGCAAGGCACATACATGTTTGAGAGAGAGCCACAATGTGTGTGTGTGTGTGTGTGCGCGCATATATATATATATATATATATATATATATATATATATATATATATATATATATATATATATAAATATATTCCAGTGAGGTATATCTCAGGTCATTCGCACCCACATGATGGGCAATGACAGAATTGTACTAGTACCTTTAGCGCACTGACATGTGTGTGTACATAACCCGGTAGATTCTGGCTCTAAATAAGCAACTAACTGTTGTCCATTCGAATGATACAGATGTGCCACTCATTCGAATGGACAACAGTTGGTTGTTTATTTGGAGCCAGAATCTACCACGTTGGGTCATACCTCTCAACCTGGAATTATAAAAAATCTGGACAAAGGCCCACGAAAAATAGGTACAACCGGCTAAGAATCTGTGCACTGATTAACACACAAAATTTGCTTACATAATTATGTAACCTCACCCACTCAATGGAATTATGGGATTCTAACTTTTAAAAGCAACCTGAAGAACAGACAAAATGAAAACACAAAACAGAATAGTGTTCAAACATTTGAACTTGTATCAAACTCTGAACATGTGCAGAGCTAAAATACAAATTTCTTTTATAAAAATAAACTACTTCTATACTAATATTAAATCACACAAAATATAACCAGTACAAAACTGTTTAATGTATATTAACATCTTTGTTATTTGTGACACTCATTTAATGAGCTAAAGGCCGGACCCCAGAAGTACAGTACTTCTAGGTCTTCTAAATGGAAATCATAAAGATTTTAAATATTCATTATAACAGGAAAATTAATAAAAACAAAGTTTGTACAACCTCACCTCAGTACACACAGAATAACCACTCATTACCCACTAACACAAAAGAATGTCAATAACTACAAATAATGAAAGTTGAGTTCAATCAATAATTATATAATGCATGTAGACATGAATATGGGATTTAAAAAGTAATTTCATTTGGCTAGTGCTGTTTTAATAACATCACGTACTTGTATATGTTATGAGCTGGTAAAAGTGAAAGCTGCAAAGCTGCAGAAGTTATACGAGGCATCCTCTACAGCTACCTTTCTGATGTCATTTAGATAGGTCTGACACAGGAGATGCTGAGCAATTCTATTATCCCTTCCTCCACCCAGTAACAAAAAGGATGTATTTTTTCTTTTCTTTTTTATTTTGCCATGAGTATCTTATGGCAGCTGGATACAACATTTCAGAGAAACAGGCTTCAAGTCTTCTGTGCTAATGTTTATGGACAGCAAATACGTCCTGTAAACAGGATACAGTTTCAAGGGAGGGAAAGAGCAATGAAACTTACTTGATTCAAACAGCCAGAGATGAAGGCCATTAGAAGCAATTAATCAAGGAGCACTCCTATCAGTTGATGCTAGAAGAGTTCATATGTTCATAGGTGTGTACTAGGCTAAAGGCCCTGGGGCCTTTACAAGCCTAGCCCATAGAAGTGCCCTGGTATTGTGCCGCACGTCGTTAGTTCCCAGTGCCTCTATCAAGTACAGCTACTAGTGTGATCCTCGGGGTGAACTTATTTAATATATGGTCTCCAGATAAGGGACATATCAGATATTAAACTGATAAGAACAGATCCTACAGGTATGCATACGGAGAGAATATTATGAATTCATATCGGAGGCAATTAATTTTCTCTGAATGTATTTGATTCCCTGTTACCTTTCCAGTCAAAATTAAAGAAAAAAATAATGCACACAATGTCACAGATAATCAGCTCCAGCCCTCACCAGATCTGGCTTCTTACTATGCATTCTGCTCTCTGCTATGGCCTTAGCAGCTTGCATGCTGCAAAACTAACTATATTCCTTATAGTTTTTGATCCAGGTCTAAATTTGGAAATACAGTAATGGCTAACCTTATGAACTGACTTATTGTTCCTGCACTAGTGTGATTTACAAAGTAGGCTGTTGAATAAGCACTATGCATACTACATGAATGGTATAAAGCTGAATGCTATTGTTTTATCACTAGGTCTGAAAATACAGGATGGTCCGAGTAATAGAAATCCATGCATATCCACATAAAATAAAATGAAAATGATTATCTCATAGCATTACATATACCGGACCCACTAATCTTGGCATTATCTGTCATCTTTAAGAAATAAAATGTTCCACTAACTGGCTATTTTTTTCTGAATATTAAAACTGGCTACAGTGGAAAGCTTGCAGCATAGCTGCGGGAAGTGAATGAGTGGAGGAACGGTGCATGCAAAAGCAACCACAACAACACAAATTACATTCTTCTTCTTTTAAATTACAGACACATTGCAATTTCATGATGTAGGCTTATTCCGCATCCTACTAGAAAGTTTTGTAACTTAGTTGGCATTTCTGTATGGCAGTTCTGGCCCAAATTCTCCCTAACCACCAACACCACTAGAAATTATTGGGCAGCAGTTCAAACAGTAAGATACACTTATATGAAATTACTTTCAGTAGAACGAAACTATGAGATGAACTACATATCTGCATTCCATAAAGTTATGTAGGGCAAAAGCAGTCTGGTATTGGTTCCCAGTCCCTTATAAAGTACTCAATTTTAGGCATCAAAAAATAGATTAATATTTAAAAATTGCCCCTGATTTCAGCCTCCATGTCCCATTACTTTTGAATTTATCCTCAATTCCTGAAAAAAAGAAGTTGAGCAGTACATACGTGAGCAAGTTCCTTAACCCAACAGTGCTTACAGGTCATCCCTGAAAAAAAAAAGATACACATACGAAATAAATTTAAATGAACATGAATATCAAATCAGTTAATAACCTAACCATCCCGTTAAAAAATGCAAATTTGCTTGAACTATGAAATGAAAGACAACTACCTTAACAACCCAGAGAAAGAGAATATAACCACTCGTTTCACTCATTCCTTACTAAGGGCTACTATCAAGACTGATATTCACACACGCATACCCTCATAGAGAAGGCAATGACCACTATTACAATATTACAATGGACAGACTTTCATGATGACAACGAAAGTGGATGCTAAGCAGGAGAAACAAAATGTTAATCTACATACAGACATCTGACCTCCCTTGCTAGATCTAGACTAGAAACATTATCTTTTTTTTTTTTTAACCTGGAGGAGCCGGGGGAAGAACTGGTGGTGATAATTCTTCCTTCTTATAATTTCTTTAGAAGACAAGAACAGTCCAAGTCATCTGCCGACTGCTGTTTGGAGTGCTTGCTGCACAGTACTAACAAATGGCTTGCCTTCCTTCCTTGCTCTAATTAATTTACAACAAAAAACATACTACTATACTACAGTAGCACAGTACAGCTGCTGCTGCTCTCAATATCCTCCACCGCTCTGTTAGTTCATAACTTGACTCTGCTGTTGCAACTCAAACTCGTTGCCATTCTGAAAAATATAAACACAGAGTACAGTAGTACACAGCCCCTCCAGCCCTCAGCCAAATTCTGACAGGATGGCAGTCTGCTCACGAAGCGGACATCATCTCGCACACCCCTGCATGTGATGTCAGCAAAAATTCACCCAGACAAAAAAACTTGAAAAACGGGAAATTTGGAAATTAAAGAGGACACTCGGGAATTCTGGCATCCCATTATTTTGATCTCAAAACCACTAAATACCAAGAAATTCAGTACGGTTGAGAGGTATGACAAAAGTCCTGGGTAAAGTGTTTGCTTGCCTTATCAGCTTCGTTCTTGGGGTCCACTGGGTATAGGCTTAAGTCTGGTGTTTGCTGTTGCTTTTGGTTTGTGCTTTAGAGATTGCTGAGGACAGATGTTGCCATTTTCATGTTTAGGAAGTCTTTAAGATTTGGGAAGATTGCTTTTTAGTGCCTCAGCACAGGGTGGTCCATATGTGTGTGGTGGACGTTGTATGGTGGATACTGTGTGTGTGTATTTTCGTCAACCTTGTTTGTAAATGAGATTCTTGCCTACAAGGAAATTCTATATGTACATCTCTTGCAGACTGTATTAATTTCTTTAAGGACTAAAAGATTGTCTGTGAATAGGCCAAGATTACTCCATTGTCTCTGCCCATATCTACCAAGCTACAGAGACGTTTGAAAACTCCTCATCTATGTTGCCCGGACTTGTATTAAGGTAGGCTATTACGGAATGAGGACTGGATTATACAGAGGTCTTCTAAGGTAGTCTCTAGGCTTAGGGAGTAGAGTTATTTAGTGCTAAAATATGTTATTAGTGCTGTTAGACATGCAAGCTAGCTTCTCTGTGCAATGCACCACTAACTTACAGGTTACAGTCCTAATACGAGTTATATAGGTAAACTTTACTGTCTAAGCTTTTGTATCTGTACAGGGCACTGCCAATCAGTGAAGTGAGCAGCTTCGCACAAAATTTGTAGCAACAGAAAATAAATTGAAATCTAGCTTGTAATCCCTCTGGCTAATAAAAGACCACAATTTGAGCTCTTCTGGAGTGCTTCCCAGCTCAGAAAGACCAGGCAAACAACACCTGCCACAAGATGAATGATCCAGTCCTCAATGTAAAAAAACAGAAAAAAAATAAAACCTCAATTGCAATGCAGCAACAGAAAACATATTCCCCGTCTAGATTGCCCTATAGCAAGGCGATTTTAATACAAACAGTTTAAAAAGCAACACTTAACAGAAAACGGGTGATTTTTTACAACAGAAGGACTTTAAAGGCTTTTTAAATTTAGTAAAAATAGAAGTTATGTTCTTACCATAACGTTCCATGTTAGTTGTCTTCTTCTCGCCTGCTCCGACTCGGCCACTCTAAAAGCTCGAGAGTTGGTTCCACCGGCTCGAGGCTCCCCTTATATCCCACAATGCTAGGCGAGAGTTACCTCAGATCTCGTTTGTAAGCTAACCCCAGCTTATAAAAGTAAAAGAATAACTCTAAACAGAGTCCACCTCTAACAACAGGAAGAAAGAAGGGTGACCTACATCCTGAACCGGGAAATATGCACAATAGCATATGCCTAAGAAAGAGGTGGTAGAAAGAGAGGTCACAATCACAACTCCTCTAGGTCTGTCCAGGCCCGGGGGATGGAGGGTGGGGCCGAAGAAGAAGCGAGAAGAAGACAACTAACATGGAACGTTATGGTAAGAACATAACTTCTATATGTTAAGTTGTCTATCTCGCCTTCATTCTTGCTGGATGGGACCGCGTCCCTAGCACCTTGTCCCGGGTGGCCTAATGGAACAGACTCCTGAGAACAGTGGAACCAAAATTAGCTCTATGTCTAGAAGCTAAATCCAACTTATAATGAGAAATAAAAGTGTGAGGAGTAGCCCAAGTAGCCGCTGCACAAATGGTGTCAATAGGCAGTCTGTCTTGGAAGGCTAAAGAAGTAGCCAAAGCTCTGGTGGAATGGGCTTTAGGTTTATTAGGCAAATTTTGGTGTCTAATTTCATATACAAGGGAAATCAAAGATGTTAGCCATCTGGATAATGATACCTTTGAAACTGAAAGTCCCTTTCTGCTTTCCGCATAGGAGACAAACAGCTGATCAGATTTTCTGAATTGTTTTGTTCTATCCAAGTAGTACCTCAATTGACGATGAACATCCAGGCAGTGTAATTTTTGTTCAGACCTATTGGAATATTCTGGAAAAAGACAGGGAGGTCAATGCTTTGGTTTAGATTTGACGTCGAGACCACCTTAGGCAAAAAGGACGGGTTAGTTCGTAAGGATACTCTGTCCTTATGAAACAATAGATAAGGAGGTCAACAGCTGAGTGCTTGAAGCTCTGAAACTCTTCTAGCTGAAGTAATAGCTACCAGAAAAAGAGTCTTCCATGATAGCAATTTTAAAGAACAGGAGACTGCAGGTTCGAAAGGGGGAAGAATCAAAGAAGCAAGTACTAAATTAAGGTCCCAAGGAGAAGGAGGATTTCTTATAGGAGGTCTGAGAAGAAAAACTCCTTTCAAAAAGGCTTTGCAAAGCTTGTGGGACATTAAGGTAGATTCAGAAATACCCACATGAAAGTTAGAAATAGCTGCCAATTGAACTTTAAGAGTAGAGGGAGATGAACCTGCATGGAAGAGTTCAGCTAGAAAATCAAGGACTAATTGAATGGAAGCAGTAAAAGGATCTATGTCCTTTTCTTGAGCCCAATATGTGAAGCGTTTCCACTTACTCAAATAAATCTTCCGAGTGGAAGATTTATGGGAAGCTATCAAAATATCTCGAACAGAGTGAGATAATTGAGGAAGCCTGGCTAAGGTTGGAACTGGAGGAACCAAGCAGTGAGGTTCAGAGAGGGGAGGGAGCGATGAAGCTGACCCGACTGATGGATCAAAAGATCTGGAACTAGGTCCAGATTCCACGGTCGCTCCAAAAGAAATTGATGTAGAAAGGGGAACCATACCTGTCGAGGCCAGTAAGGAGCAATGAGGATCAATGAGGCCTTCTGAGCGATAGCTTTCTGTATCACTTGAGAGATTAGTGGGAAGGAGGAAATGCATACAGAAGTCCCAGGGCCAAACTTGGACTAGAGCGTCTCTGCTGGGTTGGCCTGGTAAAGGGAATAGAGTGAAATATTCTCTGCACTTGCTGTTTTGGGGAGTAGCAAAAAGATCGCAGCAAGGCTGACCCCACTTGAGGAAAATTTCTCTCACCACAGAGTCTTTCAGAGACCACTCGTGAGGCATGAGGATTGCTCTGCTCAACTTGTCCGCAATTTGATTGGACTTCCGGGATGTGCGTTGCTATCAGAAACCGCTGAGAAGAAATCGCCCATTGCCACAGTCTGAGTGCTTCTCGACACAGGGGTATGACCTGGTTCCGCCTTGTTTGTTGATGTACCACACTACAGACATATTGTCTGTCTGGATTGCAATCGTTCCCAAGGGAAGAGAGTCTTGAAGGGCTTGCAACGCTAAAAGCACTGCTCTCATCTCCAGAACATTTATGTGCAAGTGGCATTCGTTTGGTTGCCATGTGCCCTGGACCGTCCTGCCCTGATAATGCCCCCCCCACCCGATCAGGGAGGCATCCGTTGTCAGAGTAGCAACCGGAGGGTGGAACAAAGGGTCTTCCCAACAAGAGCTGAGGGGAAGACATCCACCACATGAGATGATTTTTGCACGCTTGCGTGATCATAATGGTGTGAGACATTGGAAGTTCCTGGTATGACCATTGAGTAAAGAGCATCCATTGAAGGATCCGCATATGGAATCTGGCTAATGGAAGCAGGGGTATGGCCGCCGCCATAATTCCCAACACTTTCAGAACTAATCTGGCTTTGATTCTGTTGTTGTTGAAAAGGACTGAGACCAGTTTGTGAATGTCTGTTATTCTCTGATGTGTTAGTCTCGCAGACATGTCTACTGTGTCTAGATTTGCCTATGAAAGTAATAGTACGACAAGGCGACAAAACAGACTTTTCGCAATTTATTGAAATGCCTAACTTTTGACAAATGCGAAAAGTGTAATCCCTGGCCATCAGAAGGAGATGCTTGGTGGGAGCTGTGAGGAGCCAGTCGTCCAAATATGGAAACACCTGGAATCCTTGTCGTCTCAGGTGAGAAGCTACCACTGCCATGCATTTGGTAAACACCGGGGCAGTGGTGAGACCAAAGGGCAGGGCCCTGAACTGAAAATGACTGGTTCCCAGCCTGAAGCGGAGGAATCTTCTGGAGCGTCTGTTCATTTTTATGTGATAGTACGCATCCTGAAGGTCTATAGAGCACATCCAGTTTCCTTTGCCCAAAAGGGGAAGGATGGATTGCAGCGTGACCATCCGAAATCTTGTTTTCTTGACTGATCTGTTCAAGATACTGAGATCCAAAATTGGTCTCCAGTCCCGTTTTCTTTGGAACTAAAAAGAACCTTGAGTAGATTCCGGATCCTTGCTGGTCTGCTGGAACTGGCTGAATTGCTCTTTTTGTAAGCAGTTTTGAAATCTCCAAAACCGCTAGATCCCTTTGAGCGGGTGGAACATCTGGAAGGGATTTTTTTGATTGATTTGGAATGCGAAGAAAGGGGATAGAATAGCCTTCGAAATGATGGACTGTACCCATTTGTCTTGAGTCAGGGATAGCCAGGCTTCTGGGTACAGTGACAATCTTCCCGACTGCCTCCGAAGATGGGCAGTCGGGCAACACTTCAGGGATGCTGAAAGGGCTTGTCAGGAAGGCTTCCCGATTGCCCTGGTTCTGCGGACCCCCTGCCCCTAGGGCGGCGTCTACCATTGTTATTCCCGCCTCTGCCTCTGGCGGAACGACTCTGTGCGTCAGGCGAAGTCCCTTGAGATTGTTTACGGAACCACATCTTTCCACCTTTCTGGCCTTTGGGGTAAGGCCTAGAAGGAGTAGAAAAACGGACTCCGACGGCAGAAAGGGTCTTGCCATCAGTTTCGCACCTAGTCAAGGTTTCTTTCACTTGAGGACCAAAGAGAGATGATCCATCAAACGGGAGTTAGTGAAAGACGCCTTGAAGGGTCCATAAAATTACATAGCCGCATCCAGGCATGCCTACGTAAGGCCACACCTGTCCCTGCGGCTCTACTCGCTCCATCAGCCGCAAGAGAGAAGGCATGGAGGAGTTGGTTATGGAGTTAAGGGTAGCCAGCTGCGTATTCATCTTATCTTGAAAACCCGCAGCTGTAGGGTCCTTTAACATTTCACTCGCTTCCTTGATCAAGTCCCTTTGAAGACGAGTAAAGTGGCATAGGTAGTTCAGCTTAACGCATGGTAAATGTCGCTGACGAGAACATCCGCTTCCGCACCTGTCCATGGACCTAGATTCCTTGTTAGGTGGATGGACAGGTACTGAAGGATCAGCTAGCTCCTTCTTAGTGGCAGCAGCTACCACCATAGCATCCACAGAAACTCCTTTTGTTAAGAACTGTTTGTCTGCTGGTGCCGTTATGAACTTGGAGGGCCTCCTGGGAGTGGGGTCCACTGAATCAGGAGCCGTCCATGCCTTCTTAGCAACCACCTGCATGAGGGGGTCAAAGGGAGGAGACACCCAGGAGGTGGAAGGGCGAGAGCCAAACGCCTCAAGGTACACAGATTCATCCTCCGAAGGGTTGAGGGCTGGCCAATTTCCTCTCTGTTTCAGGATCTCTAGTATGTCTGCAAATGAGACATCTTCAGAAGGGGAACGGGGGGAACCCTCAGAATCATCCAAATCTGTGTCAGACGTGATGGACTCAGGTGAGTCAATGTGTTTCCTCTTACACTTCCTCTTCTGAGGGGGCTCTTCTGCCAAATCAGGAGAGGCCTCGGAAGAGGATGAAATCCCACAGGGGTTCCTGAGGAGCTGGCTCTCTGCGGTCCGGGATGAGGGAGTGAGTCGACTTGACCTGAGGCACCGTAGGGGGAGGGGCGGACGGAGCCGACTGTGGAGTAGAGCCAGGCTCTAACACACTCCGCATGACCTCGAATGCACCCCTGTCAGGCAAAGCCAGAGGTCCCCGCTCCGAGAAGCTAAGAACCTCCCTCGGCACTGACAGTGATGGCTCCGAGGCCGATGTCGGAGCCGAACTCACCAGCGCCGAAGCACCGAGAGGGAGAGGGGGGTCGGACAAGGGTCCGATGCCACTCACCCCCTCAGAGCGGACGAGGGAAGTCCGGCGCCGAGATTCTTACAAGGAAGAAATCGGAGCCGACGACGGAGCCGAAGACAAATGTATCGGCTCCGACGCTATCACAGTCTTGGTTCTGACGCGACCCGGCTCCGAGCTCAAGAGAGTCGAAGGAGGAATATATTGATGGACCGGGGCAGGCATCGACTGATGAGTCGGGCTCTGAAGCATCTGGGCCAGTGCCTCAGACTTAAGAAGTCGACTCACTACCCTCTGAAGGTCATGATCCGACAGCCTCGATGACCTAGAGGAGTGAGATCTTTGGCTCCGTTCAGACAGCAGGGGAGATCCTGGAGCCGAATGAACGGAGCCAAGAGATGGTGACCTGGACCTCTTCCTAGTTGTCGGCTCCGAAGGTCTGGTCGGAGCCGACACGGAACTCTAATACCTCGGCTCCAGCCGAGCAGAGGAACCACAGAAACTGTGGACTGAGACTCATCGGCTCCAGCGGAGCCGATGTAGGCAGAGGTTTAGAAACCTTAGGTCTCGGCTCAGTTGTCGGAGCCAAGACCTAGATGCCTTAGAGGGCTTCCCTGTAGAAACAGAAGGGAATCCTCTGGCTTGAGTAAGCCCTTAAAATCAATTTATTTTTCTTTCCTGCAGGACCCTGGGGCTGAAGCCATGGCACACAGCACAGGAGTCCTGCAGGTGCAAAGGTCCCAGACAGTAGACACAAGAAGTGTGAGCGTCTGTCAGAGACATTTTCTGACAGCACGCATCACACTTCTTGAATCGAGACCTTTGCTTCTTTAGACATAACTACAGGTGTAATCACACACACAGTCACAAACACACTAATTACACCCTGTCTAATTAAAATATATAATAAACCACTAACTAGGTTTTAAGAGAAAAATAACACACACTCTCCACTAGGGAAGGAAAAGAGGCCTGAAGGCCCAAGGGAAGAACTTAAAGTTCTTGAGGGAAAAAAACAGGAATTTTAAAGAAAGGGGATAAGAATTTCTCTAAACTAAGGGAAATACGTAAAAATATTAAAATTAAAGGGGTTTTAATAGACTAAGTACACTAGAAAGTCACTTACCAAGAACCGGTAGAAAACCAACACCTCGATAGCTGTAGCGGCAAACGAGATCTGAGGTAACTCTCGCCTAGCATTGTGGGATATAAGGGGAGCCTCGAGCCGGTGGAACCAACTCTCGAGCTTTTAGAGTGGCCGAGTCGGAGCCGAAGTCGGCTCCGAACCCATCCAGCAAGAATGAAGGCGAGATAGACAACTTAACATCATTAGTTATCAGTTTAAGTATTGATGTGTATGTGCAAGAAATCAAATAAAATAACTTTTCTTTGCCTAGAAGGCACTTAATAGAGTGGGAATACTTCTCAATCACAGGCAAGGATTCCAAGCTTTTCTGAACTATGTGAAAATGCTGAACTGTGTGAAAATGAGCACAGAGTTGTGCAAACATGCCTAATTTACATCATGAAAAAAGAAACAGAAAACTAACTCTTGAGCCCTCTGGGCAATAAACAACTACACTTTGAGCACTTCTGGAGCACTTCCCAACCCAGAAAGACCAAGCAAACACCTTCTGCTACAAGATGGAAGACGTGGTCCTCAATGTAAAAACACAGCAAAAAGGAACCCTCAAGTGCAATGAACAACAAAACAACTTATTCCCTTTCTTGACTGCCTTACAGCAAGGCAATTTAAATGTAAACAGTTTCACTTAGAGAAGACAGGCAATTTTTTCACAAAAAGTATTTTAAATGGAGTAAAACAGTAGCAATCAGTTAAATAATGAAGTACATGTCTGTACATCAAATACAGTAAAGGCAACTTCAAAGCACACTAGCAGCAGTTAGACCAAGGAAAAGCAAATACACTTTATATTGATAAATGCAGAAAAATGCAATAAATAATTTGAAAATGACAGCAATCTTCAGAAATATAATACCTCTCTGCTCCTTCTCTCACTAGGAGCAAAACAGAAGCAACAATCCCAAACAGATTCCTGAAAACAGTTCTCAAGCTCTCCAATGATTGGTAATCTAGTCCCAGATATTACAAATTTCATAAGCAAACTAGAAAGAAGGGAGTAACATACTGAACTACAACAGCAAAAGCTTCAGCTGGGAGCTTCACATCTATAGGTGGTTTTCGCTACTAGGTTTGTTTTATGATCTTTAGATCCTAAAAAGTCCTTAAAACTTCTCCCCGTTTTGAAAATAAATTGTGGATCTCATTCTAACAATTCAGCCACTGGCTTGTTACTTACTATTAGGACTCAATTATCTTTAACAATTTTTTGAATCTTTGCGATTGAGCACAAATGTGATAACCATGCTTTGCTTTCTTGTTCTGAGTTGATACATGGGTTTTCTGAACCCACTGATCATCCTGCTGAATGGTTTGAGGCTGTAGGTGTCCCCTTTTGTTTTGAGGTCTTTTAAGAGATCAGCTGTGTTGTGAAAAAGCTTAGTCTCATTGCCCCTTACAAGAAAATCCCTTTCCAAATATTTAACATTCTTGAGCAAATCTTTCAGCTGTTTAGAAACCTGAGATATCCTCATTCCCTCGGATTTCATCTTGTACCTTTTTTGTTATTTCTGAAAGCATGCTGGTGGCATGGAACAGGTTAACCCTGGTGGGTTTTTGAACCAGGCTGATAAAGAGAGAACTGCCAACTGTTTTTCTTAACTGTTAAAGCAAGGAAACCAGCCTTTTGTTGCTGTGGCTGGTGATGAATTTTTGGAAGTTAGTTGAGTTTCCAATAAAGTTGTATATGTCTTTAAGCTTCACCTCATCTTCTTTCCAAATAATAAATATATCAAATTGATAATAACAGGCAATATATTGTTGGAACAGAGATCTATACATACTACACACAGTTTCTTCTTCCCATTTGGCTGCTGCTCTGTAGTTTGTTTGTAGTACTGGTTGTTAAATTTAAAATAGGTGTTTTCCAGAAGTAACTGTAGTAGTTTTTCTGTTAAGTTTGCATTCTCTTGTTAGAGTCAGTGTTTCCCTTGTAACTGCATCTAACACCGTCGGAATGTAATATGAGTAGGGCAGCACTCTATAATGTGACACTATATTGATGTTAATCAGGCAGGTGTCCTGATTTGTTCTGATGCTCTTGATTTGAAGTTAAACAACAACAAAAAAAAAAAAAAGGTCTAGAGTATCAAGCACAATGCATGCGGTGCCAGCTGCCAGAGGTTTATAAGAACTTCCAGGTAAATGGAGATGGGCTACATAATACAGCCACTTCTTGCCACCACAGGTTTGTTAGGTGTATCCTCAAGGCATGTATGCCCCTTAGGGATTCAAAAAAAAATTAGGGGAGGGTAACTAGTAGAAACTCGTGTAACTTACTGCCCCCATGTGTTCTCTGTCAGAGTATTTTTAGAGTTGCATGAAAGGCACTATTGACATTTTCCACTGTTGCCAAGTAAGTTTTACAACAATAGTTGATATTACATAGAATGTTCTCTGTGCATTGTAAGCAGTAGTATCTGTCACACATACTACTCCACCCCTACTGGCCTTTATTACTCTTATATCTTTGTCACTGCTTAACTTTAAAAGAACTTCCATCTCTAATTTGTTAAGGTTATAGCATTTTCTTTTACCTTTTTTTCACCTGTCAAGATTTCTCTGATGTCAGCTTCACATTTGTCTTCAAAGACTCCAAGAGTCGGGGGCAATGGAAGGCAGGAATCACTTTGTCTTTTCCATTTTTTTGTCTGGGCCATAACTGAGGCCATCTGTGTCATTGTCCTTTTCGACTCTGTTGTGGAAAACGCTTTTAAGTTGAGTTTGTGTACAAATAACTTTAAATCCATTGCTTTGTCTACAAGATTGTTCCTGCTGTGTAGTATTGGCACTTTTTTTCAAAACCCTCAGTTCCATCTTGGAGAGTGGTTTTGTTGAGTGGTTCCAAACCTTAATCTGGATCTTGGGTGACTTCCCCTCTGATGGCAGGCCTGGAAGTTCTTTAAATCCATCCTGTCCTGCCAGTTCCTCTCCTTCTGTGGTTGAGGGATATATGGGGATGAACTGTTGCCTTGGTGTGAGGTTTTGTAACTGGTAGATGGTGTGGGTGACTTTCTCTGTTGTCCTGCTTAGGTAGTGTGGTCATTGTTAGCTGAATGTCCTGTTGGCCACCCGAGTAGTTCCTCTGTTGTGTCAGGTGATCCTCTTGTTTTGGGGTGTGAAGGTTCCTGTGGTTGGAGATTTTTGTCATTTGTGCTGGTCTTGTATCCATTTGAAAACCCCTTTCAGTATGTTCTCTGAGGGTCTATCATAACAGCGAATGCTAAAAATAGTAAACGCTGTTATGTCGAACTCAAATGTCTGAAAGCTGAAAACAGCGAAGTAATTGATCAGTGATTTTCCCCCCAGAAAAAAAAATCACAGATCCAAAAAAAAAGAGTATACAGTCAAAATTAAGTGTGTGTGTGTGTGTGTGTGTGTGTGGGGGGGGGGGCTTTGTCTCCCACACACACACAACTTAAATATACCAACTCCAAGATCGCACCACAGTGGAGAAAACAGCAAAGCCTGGAGAACGGCCTAGTGAATTTTTTCCCTGGGAAAAAATTTGCTGATCCATTCCATCGCTGTTTTCAGCTTTCGGACTTTGAAGTTAGATACATCAGTGTTCGCTATTTCTAGCGTTCGCTGATGTGATACAGACCCGTTCCCTGAGGTTTGGTGCACATACAAAGGTTTCCCTGGTAAAACTGTCTGGTCTCACTTTGGGGTGTTGGCTCAGCTCAACCACGTTTTGTTGCTTACACTGTGACTTCACTGGGAGGTTCTTGGTGTTGGTAGGTAGGGTGCCTTGTTAAGGTCCTTGTTATTGACATCACTGATATTTCTGTGGATCTTTTTTCAATTTTCTTTTCTCTTTAAACTTTCTGTTGAAATAGGTGACCATTTCTTCAATGTCACTGTTGAAATTGCTGGCCATTTCTTCAATGCCCCATAAAAGTGGGCTCTATAATTATCATGGTCCCAGTGTTTTTGAGATTTGGTACTTTTTGTGATTTTAATCACAGGAATCTCTGTAAAAGTGTGTTCTATCCAACTTGTGATTGGCAAATAGAATATTGTTGGCAACTTTATTAGCCTGCAAAAATGTGTTCTAATGAAATAACAAGAAGCTTAAATTCAAATTGGGTGGCACACAAAGGATCTAAATGCAACCACTTGAACCTTGGACCATAATATATTTTTTATAGAAAAAAATCATGCATGTGTAACAGTTTCTGTAATGAGAGCAAGCTCAAATATACAAAAATTGTAAAAAGGTAGTCCTTTTTAGTACTGGAACAGTACAAAAAATGAAGACTGTTATTGCTTGTGGATTAAGATGAATAAACAAACTGTTTTTTTCCACTTGAAAACCAAGTAAAAAGTTAGACAGATCAATGTAAACCAAAGGAGCTGGGAACACACTTATGGTGTGGCAAGACCCACAAATTGGAAGGATTCTGAAAAACTTGTGCAATTTAGCAGTAAGGAAGCACAACCAGTCTAGCAGATTTAATTACAGCCAATTAAAATGCTAATTCTAAAAACTATATGCAAATCAGAACCAGGGAAACATAGCTAAATGTGAAGTCTCAATTACACCAATTAAAAAGCTACTATGAAAAAAGTACAGTTTTGTACCTACCATAAATGTAGATGTTCGAAGATCCACATTGCTGCAGTCCTTACATATGGGTAGTCCGCTGTCCTCGGTCGGCCCGAATACCAAAGTATTAGGCTGACGTCGGTCACGGCGCTTAAAACTGACATCAGGACGTCAGGGTACAAAAGCGCATGATCAACGTCATATCCTCAGTCTTTTCTTGCCCCAGATGTCAGAAGGCCCTAACAAGAAAGGCCAAAGCCAAAAAACAGCAAAAAATAACCAACCACCCCTGCACTAACCATATTTACAATATGTACAACCCAAACCACACCACCACCTCTCACTACAGAGGGGAAGGAGGGAGGGTAAATTGGACTGCAGCAATGTGGATCTTCGAACATCTACATTTATGGTAGGTACAAAACTGTACTATGTTCTTCATCTCACATTGCTGCAGTCCTTACATATGGGTAGAATCCCAAAGCAGAGGTAAGGGAGGATGGCAAAACTATAAAGCATTAGGGGCTGCCAAAATGCCCTGTAAAATTGCAGTGGCAAATCCAGCCCTAGATTTAGAGTAAAGTGGAAGGTGGTAATGCTTAGAGAAAGTATGCACTGAACTCCAAGTAGCTGCTTCCAAAATATCTTTAGTAGCCACCCCTAAAAAGGCTGTAGAAGTGGCAGTAGCCCTAGTGGAATGAGGCCTAATCCCAGCTGGAATCTCCTTACCATGATGGGAATAACAGAAAGCAATACAAAATCCAATCCACTTAGAAATAGTTTGTTTTGAAACAGGTTTGCCCTGAGAACCCAAAGCAAAAGAAACAAACAACTGCTGAGACTGCCTGAACCCTTTAGTTCTGCTCAAATAATATCGTAACTGTCTGTGTATATCCAAAGTGTGCAAAATCCTTTCCCCTTTATTTTGGGGTTTGCATAAAAAGTAGGCAAATGAATAGTTTGGTTTAAAGCCACACTAGAAACCACTTTAGGCATAAAAAGAAGGGTTAGTACGCAAAGACACCCTATCCTTGTGGAAAATCAAGAAAGGCTCAACTGCCATAAGGGCCTGTAATTCAGAAACCCTTCTCGCAGAGGTAATGGCCAACAAAAAAGCAGTCTTCCATGATAAATATTTCAACTCTGCAGTTGCTGCAGGCTCAAAAGGTTGTAGAGTGAGTTTCTCCAACACAAAATTGAGGTCCCAAGCAGGAGTAGGAGCTCTACGTGGGGGTCTTATATTCTTTGCCCCTCTAAGGAATTGCTTAAACAAAGGATGAGAAAATAATGGTGGGTCACAGTCATAGTGAGCAGAAATCGCTGCAGCATGAACCTTTATAGAGGAGAAGGACAAACCTTTGTCCAATAACTCAGTAAGGTATTGAAGAGCAACACTTAAATTAGGTTTAGAAACATCAAAGTCCTTTGCTGTACTCCAAAATAAAAATCTCCTCCATTTATCTGCGTAAACCTTCCTTGTACTAGGTCTTCTGGCTTCCAAAATAACATTCAAAACTTGTTGTGGAAGCTGAGACCCTCCAGGGTTTAAAACAGAATATGCCAGGCTGTTAGATGTAGAGAGTTTAGTTTGACATTGAGTAAATGACTGTTCTCCTGAGATAGCAGGTGAGGAATCGAAGGCAAAGGCCATGGAGGCTCCGTACCAGACTTCTCAGTAATGGGTACCAGTGCTGTCGAGGCCAATCCGGAGCTATTAAAATCATGTTTGGCTTGTCCTGTCTGACCTTCAGGAGTACCTTTGGGAGGAGAGGCAGAGGTGGAAAGGCATACACGTGAAGATTGCTCCAATTGAATGAGAGAGCATCCACTTTCCAAGCTGTGGGATGAAACCTTTTGTGCAAAACTTTGGCAGCTGGTAATTTAGTGGAGAAGCGAACAGATCTATGTCTGGAGTTCCCCATAACACTGTCAATTTCTGAAATACTTGAGGATCCAATTTCCACTCGTGGGGATCCATAATTTGTCTGCTCAACACATCTGCTAAGGAGTTCTGTGCTCCTGGCAGAAACCTTGCCTGAAGATTTAGCTGTAAACTAAGAGCAGTCTCCCACAAAATCATTGCTTGTCTGCATAGAGGATATGAATGCGTCCCCCCTTGCTTGATGATGTACCACATGACAGTTGTGTTGTCTGTTTGAATCAACACCTGCCCTGGAAGAAGTAAATCCTTGAAAGCTATCAATGCAAATTGGACTGCTAACATCTCCTTCAAGTTGATATGTAAATGTTGAAGTCTGGCAGGCCACGTGTCTTGTACCCATTTTCCATTTAGATGAGCTCCCCAAGCTTTGTCTGAGGCATCTGTCGTTAAAATCTGACTCGCCTCTGGTCGGGTCACAGAGAGTCCCTTGTTTAGGTGACATTCCTGAGCCCACCACAAAAATTCCTTTTGAATGCAAGGTATTATCTGAATGACAGTGTCCAAATCTTGGCAGTGCTGTGTCCATACATTGTTGAGATACCATTGTAGCTTCCTCATATGCAGTTTGGCATTGGGAAGTACCAGAATACAAGATGCCATGAACCCCAAGGCTTGAAGGACTGTCCTTGCAGTCAGCCTGGACTGACGAGACAATTGGTGGAAGTAAAGGGAAAGATTCTTTTGTTTGTCCGAGGTCAAAAAGGCCATCTGGGATGCTGTATTCAGTCTCACACCCAGAAAGCACATGTCCTGAGAGGGTACTAGACTGGACTTTATTTCGTTCACAGAATACCCCAGGCATCTTAACACTGCCATCACATACTGTAAATGATGAAGAAGTTCGTCCTTGTCTTGGGCCAGAATTAGGCAATCGTCCAAATAAGGATAGATTTGTATTCCTCTTAGCCTGAAGAAAGCTACCACTGGAGCCAGAACCTTCGTGAACACTCTGGGCAGTAGATAAGCCAAAGGGCAATGCAGAGAACTGATAATGAAAAGTCCCAGCCCGAAAACGCAGATACTTCCTGCAACTTAGCCTGATAGGAACATGAAGGTAAGCCTCCTTGAGATCCAGAGTCACCATTCAGTGATCTTTGCCCAGCAGAGGTAAAAGCTGTTGTAACGTCAACATTTTGAACTTGGGAATGTCCAGATATGTGTTGAGGATAGATAAATCCAAAATTGGTCTCCACGTGTTCCCTTTCTTTGGTACTAGAAACAGGCGAGAATAAAATCCTAGGCCCACTTCTGACAGAGGGACAGGTTGTATGGCCCCTATTTGAAGAAGTAGAGAAATTTGTTTGTGAGCCTCTAGTCTTTGCTGAGGAGGAACGTCTGGCATGCCTTTGAAAGGAGGCAAGGTATGGAAATAAAACTTGTAACCTTGATGTATGATATCCAATACCCATTTGTCTTGGGTAATCAAAATCCAATTTTCCTTGAAGAGTGCCAACCTTCCTCCCAAAGGTGCTGCCAGGCAAGAAGGATCTGGCAGCTGAAAAAGTAGGTCATTGGGCCTGTTTACGAAAGGACTGGCCCCTGCCCTCACCCGAAGATTGTGCAGGTGAACTCCCTGTTCTAGGTCTAAAAGAACTCTGAGCTCTGCCCCTACCATGTCTAGATCTACCCCTAGACTGAGAATCATAAGAAGGATACGTCCACCCCTTAGCAGGCCAATTCCTACTAAACTTCGGAGGCTGAACTTGCAAAAAATCTTTAACAGCCTGCATAGACTTAGCCTTGTCTTCCATTTTCTTCAAGACTGACTCCACAGGTGAACCAAACAACACATCAGACTGCAAAGGAGCATCCAAAATCCTTGTCTTAACATGGTCAGATAAATTCTGATCCTTCAGCCAGGCGTGTCTGCGAAGAACTGAACCAGTGGCAGCCACCCTAGACGAGGCCTGCACAGCATCAAAACCACATTGTAATGAATGCTTACCCACCTGTTCAGATACATGCACCGAATCTTGTAATTCTTTGCACTCAATGCCTTCCGCCAGAGCATCCACCTTAGACTTCAATTGAGAAAGAAGAAAGTTTTGATATTTCAACATATGAAACTGGCAATTCAAAGCCCTCATAGCTAAGGTAGAAGATGTATAGACCTTCTTTCCCCATCTATCCAAAGCTCTGGCCTCCTTATCTAGAGGAACCGGATTTTTTACAACAGAGGCCTTAACACCCTTAGGTCCCTGACTAATAGTTTCTGGGTCCGCCCTAGGACTCTTATAAAGATATTTATGAGCCTCAGGCACCCTGTAATACCTATCCGGTTTAACAGGCGAGGAGGCAGAGAATCAGGATTAAGTGAAGCCTCTGAAAACACATCTTCCACAACATCCAGAACAGGGGTATAGCCAAGGGCCTATGTTGGGGTAAAAGCAAAAATTCCCTAAGCCTTTTCCGAGAATCAGAGAAGTCCTGACCTTCCCACTTAAAATGTTCCCTCATAGAATGAAGTGTCTCTGAAAAAGAAAAATCCTCTGGAGGAGAAGCAGAAGGAGTGGAATCATCTGCATCAGAATCAGAATAAGGAGAGTACTCCTGCAAGTCTTCAGCCGAAGACTCTGAAACATCCGAAGCCTGCTCAAAACTTCCCAACTCTGGCTGCACCCTAGGCCTCTTATCAGCAGGGGGCAAAGAACCTCTAATCAGAGTAATCAAATCTTCTGCCATTTTAAGCATGTGCTTCTTAGGCATAGACCCTGCTGAACTAGGAGTGACACCAACAGAAGCTAAACCTGGCCTGCCTCTGGGAGAAGCCTTGGAAACAGAAGGAGAGGGCCTAACCACCCTAGGAAGGGAGGGGAGTACAGTAACTTGAGAAGCCCCTTCAGCCTGACCTGCCTCTTGAGAGGCCACATCCTGCAAAATCAAAGTCTCCCCCTGAGACTCCAGAGAAGTCTCCGTCGGAACCACCGGTTCCACTGAAGCCTCTAAAGAACCGGCGTCCGAACGGACGACTCATCTTGCCTGGGTTTAACTGTTTTGTCTTTGCGCTTCTTCGCGAAGCGGCCGGAGAGTCCGACGGCATATTATAATTGCACCGCTTACCAAAGACCAGCCTAGCACAATCTAACCTTCGCTAATAGTGCGTTATTGAACCTAGCACAAAAGCGACACCCGACAACGTCGTGCTCAGGCCCCAAACAAGGAATGCACAAAGAATGATAATCCCTATGCGGTATCTGCTTCCCACAAGAAATACAGTTATTCACTTTTTCTGACATCCGTAATACACTGAGGCAAGAAAAAACAAAATATTCCCCAACGGGGTACTTAGCCAACTTGGATTCCGTCTGAAACTCCGAACTCGAAAAATTTCAGAACGCCGAACGGCACTTGCAACGCTGCTTCTGCATCGGACCATGCGGCAAAAAAGACTGAGGATATGACGTCGGTCATGCGCTTTTGTACCCTGACGTCCTGATGTCAGTTTTAAGCGCCGTGACCGACGTCAGCCTAATACTTTGGTATTCGGGCCGACCGAGGACAGCGGACTACCCATATGTAAGGACTGCAGCAATGTGAGATGAAGAACATCACTCAACTGCTCCTTCCATGCCCCTTTGTTGAAATTAGGATAAAAGAGTAATGTCTTAGCTAGTATTACTATAAGTTTTTCATGATCTGATGAAGTCTGTAAGAAATTGATAATTCGAAGAAAGCTTCATTAAATGAATACTGATTAAAGGTGACTTATTTCCAAAATTTGAAGGGAATTAACATGAAAGCTTTGGAAGGTCAACATAGAAGCTCTCTTTTTCTGAACCACAACCTGCTCTTAAATTACTCCCTTTAGCATTTGTTTTGTTTGTCCTAGCTGGGGCATCTCAGCTCCTCAGGGTGGGTTTAGCTAAGACTGGGCTGTTTTCATCACTTGGAGCCTTTACTTTTACCATCAGCTCCAGCCGATCAAAATACGTCATCCAGGGAGGAGATATAAATCCATAATCAAAAGGAAGTCTACGTATGCTACAACCTTCTTCCATGCAAATAACCATAGATGAAAAGAAATGGGAAGGTTTGAAAAATGGAAGGCCCATGCAGAATCTGGTGGTGAAAAGTCTACCTTTCCTAGGTTCCAAGACCAGGGACAAACACCAAACACATGGAGAGATCTTAAACCTCATAATTCTCATAGTCCAAAGCAATATCAATGCTCATAGGCATGATGCAGTACCATGAATAATGTCACTATAACCATACCCAAAGGATGCAGTCTAGTCAGAAACTCGGCAAATACTGCAACCCACATCCAGGTTTCCAAACCTGGATGTCCTAAGCACTCTTCAGGGCAGGGAGAATCAGTGAGGGCAGCACACAGTTCCATGTTTAAAAGCTCAAAGGGGCATCTGTGAAACATAAGCCAAACTATGGGACAACAACCAATGCGTTCAGAGTACCTCTGTTGAAAGCATCCCCCCCTAAGAATCCCCAGGCAGGAACACCAGCCAATGGCAACCCTAACAAGGAGGGTATCACACAGATTCTGCTTCCTCAAGCTTCAGCCACAGTGGTCAATGCAGGGAAAGGCTCTAGACTCTAAGTCAGCCAACAACGGTAACCTTCTGCTGGGAACATAGCCCCACCAGATATAACCAAAGAGAATCACAAAAAAAAAAAAATAAAAAGCAGTCCTGGGAGCAACTGCAGTGGAGAGGAATAAAACCCCAAGACACCTTAGGAGAAGGATGATACAACCAAGGGCTGAATGAAACCAACAACCTTGTTCTGGGAAAGAGGAGAATGGCAAAGCCTCTACTGCCCCTTTGTGGTAGAGTTTAAGTCTGTCCCACTTCCCCTTAAAATTCCCATATGGTGGAAACCCTAAGAAAAAAGGGATAGGGCATAAAAATTATTAAAATACAGCAGGGATGACTAAGAGTGATCCTGTTCCAATTCTGCTGTTCTAAAAGGGTGACTCTCGCAGTTGGGGTAAGCCAGGACAGATGCCTCCATCAGGGAGTCCTAATCAGTCACTGCTGCAGCAAGGAAGATGGGAGAGAGAATTCTGTGTGGTTTCCATCTGGCAAAGAAAATGGGACTAGCACAGTATGCGTCAGCTTTACCTAGAGCAACAGTGAGGCCTTTATGTTTTTCTTGGAACATGGGGTCTAAAATAATGGGAAACTTCCTATTCACTGAAAATGGCGGTCAATTTCTTCTTGAGGAGGCTACTAACCAAAGCACAGAAAATATGACAAAAATGCTCTATCTTTATGAAGGAAGTATACAAAATACTGCAGCTAATCCAATCTTTAAGGAGGCTATATGCCATATAAAGAGTACAGAAATGCAAGGTCTATAGACCTGAATTTTGTCTGTGACTTAAACAGAACATGTTGAAGAGACAGATGTGTTCCAGAGACAGCCCCTCCTATGGAACAAGCTTCCCATCCATGTGAAGCTGAGTTTGTATATTACCCAGTGTAAGCACAACCTAGGCCAGTGGATGGGGAACGGGAAATTTACATCTGGCCTGGTCCTTTATGGACAGAGATAGCTTATAAATGCCTGGCTCTTAATGTCCTATTTGGATACAGGACATCATTCTTCTTTTGGAAAAACTTGGCTAGGCTTAGAAAGGCCCCCTGGGTCGTTAGCCTAGTAACAATCTATGCATTTATGTATTTCTACTTAGGCACACACCTGAGCCTGCAGTTTATTAAAAAAAAAAATCAGACAATTCTCATTAAAGAGAACTGCTTGACAGGCCACCAGGAAAACCATGCATAGGGTCTGCTAAAGGTCCTCCTGGGGTCCAGACTTCATGAGATTCTTGAGCTTTCTCCCAGCTGATTATATCAAGAAGGACCAGAAATTACACAAATAAGATACAGAATGGATATCCCTAGGATTCCCTGCCTTAAAGGGATATACCATCCTGTCACATATGCTCAAAGCTGTACCCTCCTTTTCAAACAGTGGACAAAAATGATGTGGTCTCTGGGAGCATGAGCAGCTTGCAAAACTAGCCAAAAATCAACCCTAAACTGCTTAATATATAATTGTAACCAACTGCAGGACTATACTAGATAAGTCTTCTTTGGCCTCAAAAGTGGAATAAAGGTGCCTCCTGGCTGTGAAACATCTTTGAAGGCAGGGTCTGGGGAATGGCTGGGAGTCCAACAGTTCCGACAGATATCAGTGAAATGGAGGCCAAAATACAGCAGCCTTCACATGACGAATCCCCTAAATATAAATAATCTGGAATGGGCTCGTATAATCTCATTGCTCTTGAGATTTCCATGACAAGAACCTCACTGCTGATACACCACAAAATGGGGCTTAAGACAAACTCAAACTCCTACTAACCTGGGGCTAAACTGTACGCTTGCAAAAACTGGAAGGCTTAGAAAGGTGTAGACTTGCCTATGGCTAAGGGGTGTGGCCAAACCTTGGCAAGTCCTCCAAATTAAGTCTTCAGTGAAGAAACTGCAATCTTTTATTCTACTTATAACAGCCTATCACTCCCCAAAAGGAGCTTTTTGTTGCCCTTTGGTGCACAATTCAGAGGAGTTTTCAGACATCACAAAAAATAAAAGACATGCATGAACTTTTTGCTCACAATAACAGCAATTAAGGTACGGACTGTGAAAATGGCATACAAAGAACTCGTGAGCACAGTGACTGAGCACACATACAACTGGTGCATGATATCACAGAGTGTGCATTAATAAAGGTATACATATGGTTCTTATGTGCAGGAACTTCTGAAAAATATTTAAAATTCTGATGGGTGGAAAGGATGATGCCAGCTTTTATGGCATATTATGAAAAGGTCCATGCATTCTACTTCCACCCTTACCATGAAAACAACCTTTTATTATGCAACTTTAAGATCTTCCACACACACACACACACACACACACACACACACACACACACACACACACACACACACACACACACACTACTGCAAACAGGAGCTTTCATAATGTATTTTAAAATGCAGTGATATAACTAGCTGGGTGGGAGAACAAAAGCATGCATGTATGAGTTAATAACATCCTGAACACTTTGAGATCAAATTACATGTGATTATGGACTATGCCTGCACTTTTAAGTACACACACACACTTGTAAGAATGCCTCATACAGAACAAGTAATAAAAGAATAAAACTGCAAAACATCAATACATGTTAGTAAATAACGGATAAAATTATCTATGCTGAAGAACTGTGCATGCATTTTTCAGTACATGCAAACTAAGTACTAAAATAGTACAGCTGCAAAAACAATATCAATACATGTGAAAATAATGAAGTAAAACTACTTTACCTGAAAGTAGAGGTTCTGAGGTCACCACCAGCTGCAAAATACGGTACTCTGAGACCATTACAAAACAGGACAAAGGGAAGGAGAAGGTAATCCAAGCAAGACTTGTGAATAGAAAGGTAAACCACTGAAGATTTGTACTGTCAGAAAAACAAAACACAACACAATAAGGACCAGACAGATACAAATGCAGGTTCTACATTACAGTAACAATGATCACAATGTCCTAACAGACTCTACCATGATACCCTTAGGGCACCTCGTACTAAATCTGGTACTGAACTCAACAACACATTAACCAGAAATAGCTCCATTTTTTTTCATCATGGCTTGGGCAAGATCAAAACACTGTTTCAGTCACAAAGTTGCTTCTCTTAGGCTGTCTGTATCAAAGCAAATCAGCAGATATCAAAATATATCTGTACATAAATATATTAATCAAAATGACCTGCTGTCAGTAACAAAACAGCATATCACAATTGCTTAAAGCAAAATCACTGCCATTTTCTTCCTTGCTAACATTCTCTGTGCTATTTTTTCCTGTCCAGTAGTATAATGTCATATGCTTTCTTGAGACTCTGCAATCATTTTAAAATGGTGTACAATGCCTGCCTGCATTCTCAAGGCGTATTGAAATATTGTTCAGTGTCCTGTGTGTGTGTACTAATTCTAACTCAAAATGGATGCAGTTTATAGACAGCTCAGCTCACTGGTTAATTTAATTTCTCATGTCCAATTTGTACCAACTATCCAGTATGCCCCCCCCCCTCAAAAAAAAATTAGAACCTCTCCTAGTTTTCAGACAACTCAACTTAGCTTTCAAAGAGGAGACATAACCTTGTGCTACTGCACAAAATGTTTTATACAATATTTTCTGAAGCCTATGAGGTAAAAGTAGTTTCCTGTGCCCAATATGTGGTAATTTCTGCTGTACACAGGATTTTTTCGATATCAAGTCTATCATGCATACAAGAGCATCTGGAGGTTGCTCACAGCTTACATTTTCCGTTGCACATACAGCACCTTTTTACTGTTCAAAAACATTTCAGACAGCACAACTTAGCATCTGAATTAATAGTAATGAGGAGGTAGTCTTGTCAGAAAATGAAAGCAAAACTGTTACCACATTCGACATCTGTCCAGTCCTAGTTAAGAGAGCAATAATGCATGTTGTTTTCCTGTGATGATTTTTAAAATGCTGTTATGCTTAACCACGATCAAAATGCAAAACAAAATGTGGCAGCCCCCACGCCAGTAAAATTAGTTTGATTACCATCTATATTCATTCCACTGCACACAAAATAATATCTGAAGCTGTATGCAATTTTATCTCGCAAAACATGGTTCTCCGTTGCATCTTCTCATCTTGCTGCCCATCATTTTACTTTGCTTTCATTTATTCATTACGTTTTTAACATGCACATGTCATCACCGTTACTGCAGTGTGGTTAGTATGCAATTCAGAGTTACATACAATATTTGTTCTGCTGTGCTCATTTAAACATGTGTACATGGCCAGGATTCTGCTCTTTAAGACAGGTATACAATCAGCATTCTGGTAAGAAAGTGACTAAGTATGCAAAGACACAACAACTTTCTTCTGCTCCTTCCCCTTCCACTCCACTCCCATGTATAGTTTGCATACATGCACACAAAGTTACTCATACTGAGAGAGTCTCTCCTCTTCACTTCCTTCCCTAACATCCACTTCCTTTGAAGGTTTCCTGCTAATAAATGCAGTCCTCGATCAGTGTTTATTGTTAATGATGCCTACTCTGTTGTAGTACGTGTGTTTAACCTGTATAAATATCAACATGGTGAATTATCCCACTTGTGGATACACACAGACATATACAATGCTTACATGAGTACCTAATCATTAGTGCCTGTAAAACATCTTCAACTCTTACAAGCTAAACCATTGAAAAACACAGCCCTTAGTACCCATTCCCTTTACCTCTTATTAACTAAGCCAAGACTTGATGCACATAATGAGCAGCAACACTGTATGATGCACAATGATTTGAATGTATACACTGCATTTTACTGCCCCCACCATACCTTTCAACTGTCCCTGATTTTCAGGGATGTGCTCGAGTCTGACTCAAATTTTGGCTCTGTCCCTCTACACAGCCTCGACTTGTCACAGCTGCATTTATATGCCGGAATTAATAAAGCATGCAGTCGCTAAGGATTTCCAGAGAACAATGACATCTGAATACTAAGAGTGCACCAAAACGTATTTGTAGTTATGCAAGATAAAGTACCTATTAGTTCATTCATTTACTTAAATTGTGTAGTTGAGCTAGTCAACAGAACTCTTTTCAGCCACTTCAAGGGCCAAAGGACATGTTCCCAGTGGAACAGTGTAATACATTTAACACATACTGGAGAAAATGGGTTTACATATATACATACATACATATATATATATATATATATATATATATATATATATATATATATATATACACACATACATATTTATACATATATATATATATATACACACACACACACACACACATCCACACACAGGAATACAACAGAGGCAAGAATAGAACAAGTTTGACAGCAGTGAGAAAAAAAAAGAAGTTATGTACTCACCATAACGTTCCATCTGAGTAGTTGTACTTCATTTGTCTTCAAACTGTGGGTTACGGATCCGTATCAGATCCGAGCCGGCAACTTTTACTAGCATTAGCTCCAAGCGTAACAAAAAGATGCCTTTGATAAAGGCTTTACACGGTCTGTAAAAGGCTTAAGAGGCAGAATTCTCACCCACATGAAAATGAGAGATGGCAGCCAACTGAACTTTGACAGTAGAAGAACTAGCTCCGTGTTGAAAAATATCAGCTAGAACATCAAGAATGGCAGAAATAGGAGCCGTGAACGGGTCTAAACTCCTTTGAGAGGCCCAAAAGGAAAAAAGTACAGTTTTGTACCTACCATAAATGTAGATGTTCGAAGATCCACATTGCTGCAGTCCTTACACTTGGGTAGTCCGCTGTCCTCGGTCGGCCCGAATATCAAAGTATAAGGCTGACGTCGGTCAAGGCGCATTTGACTGACATCAGGACGTCAGGGTACAAATGCGCATGACCGACGTCATATCCTCAGTCTTTTCTTGCCCCAGATGTCAGAAGACCCTAAACATAAAGGTCTAAACCAAAAGACAGCAAACTAACAACCAACCACCCTTGCACTACTTATATGTACAATATATACAATACATACAATATTTACAACCCAACCCACACAACCACCTCTAAACACAGAGGGGAAGGAGGGAGGGTAAATTGGACTGCAGCAATGTGGATCTTCGAACATCTACATTTATGGTAGGTACAAAACTGTACTATGTTCTTCATCTCACATTGCTGCAGTCCTTACACTTGGGTAGAATCCCAAAGCAGAGGTATGGGAGGATGGTCAACTACAAGGAAGCAGGAGCTGCCAAAATGCCCTGCAAAACAGCAGTGGCAAAACCAGCCCTGGATTTAGAGTAAAGTGGTAGGTGATAATGCCTAGAGAAAGTATGCACTGAACTCCAAGTAGCTGCCTCCAAAATATCCTTGGTTGCCACTCCCTCAAAAAGCTGTCAAGTGGCAGTAGCCCTAGTGGAATGAGGCCTAATCCCAGCTGGAACCTCCTTGCCATGATGGGAATAATAGAAAGCAATGCAAAACCCAATCCACTTAGAAATAGTTTGTTTTGACACAGGCTTGCCCTGAGAACCCAAAGCAAAAGAAACAAACAACTGCTGAGACTGCCTGAACCCTTTAGTTCTGTCCAAATAATATCGCAACTGCCTGTGTACATCTAAAGTGTGCAAAATCTTTTCCCCTTTATTTTGGGGATTTGCATAAAAAGTAGGCAAATGAATAGTTTGGTTTAAAGCCACACTAGAAACCACCTTAGGCATAAAGGAAGGATTAGTACGTAAAGATACCCTATCCTTATGGAAAATCAAGAAAGGCTCAACTGCCATAAGGGCCTGTAATTCAGAAACCCTTCTTGCAGAGGTAATGGCCGACAAAAAAGCAGTCTTCCATGATAAATATTTCAACTCAGAAGTAGCTGCAGGCTCAAAAGGTTGTAGAGTGAGTTTCTCCAACACAAAATTGAGATCCCAAGCAGGAGTAGGAGCTCTACGTGGGGGTCTTATATTCTTTGCCCTCTAAGAAATTGCTTGAACAAAGGATGCGAAAACAAAGGAGGGTCACATTCATAGTGAGCTGAAATCGCTGCAGCATGAACCTTAATAGAAGAGAAGGACAAACCTTTGTCCAGTAACTCAGTAAGATATTGAAGAGCCACACTTAAATTAGGCTCAGAAACATCAAAATCCTTTGCTGCACTCCAAAATAAAAATCTCTTCCATTTATCTGCGTACACTTTCCTTGTACTAGGCCTTCTAGCTTCCAAAATCACATTCAAAACTTGTTGTGGAAGTTGAGACCTTCTATGGTTCAAAACAGAATATGCCAGGCTGTTAGGTGAAGAGAGTGAAGTTTGACATTGAGCAAATGGCTGTCCTCCTGTGACAACAGGTGTGGAATCAAGGCAAAGTCCATGGAGGCTTCCGTACCAGACTTCTCAGTAATGGGTACCAGTGCTGTCGAGGCCAATCTGGAGCTATTAAAATCATCCTTGGCTTGTCCTGTCTGACCTTTAGAAGTACCTTTGAGAGGAGAGGCAGAGGTGGAAAGGCATACACATGAAGATTGCTCCAATTGAAAGAAAGAGCATCCACTTTCCAAGCTGTGGGATGAAACCTTTTGTGCAAAACTTTGGCAGCTGATGGTTTAGTGGAGAAGCGAACAGATCTATGTCTGGAGTTCCCCAGGACACTGTCAATTTCTGAAATACATGAGGATCCAATTTCCACTCGTGGGGATCCATAATCCGTCTGCTCAACACATCTGCTAAGGAGTTCTGTGCTCCTGGCAGAAACCTTGCCTGAAGATTGAGCTGTAAACTGAGAGCAGTCTCCCACAAAATCATTGCTTGCCTGCATAGAGGATAAGAATGTGTTCCCCTTGCTTGTTGATGTACCACATGACAGTTGTGTTGTCTGTTAGAATCAACACCTGCCCTGGAAGAAGTAAATCCTTGAAAGCTATTAATGCAAACTGGACTGCTAACATCTCCTTCAGATTGATATGTAGATGTTGTAGTCTGGCAGGCCACTTGTCTTGTATCCACTTTCCATTTAGATGAGCTCCCCAAGCTTTGTCTGAGGCATCTGTCGTTAAAATCTGACTCGCCTCTGGCCGGGTCACAGAGAGTCCCTTGTTTAGGTGACATTCCTGAGCCCACCACAAAAATTCCTTTTGAATGCAAGGTATTATTGGAATGACAGTGTCCAGATCCTGGCAGTGCTGTGTCCATACATTTTGAGATACCATTGCAGCTTCCTCATATGCAGTTTGGCATTGGGAAGCACCAGAATACAAGATGCCATGAACCCTAAGGCTTGAAGGACTGTCCTTGCAGTCAGCCCGGACTGATGAGATAGTTGATGGAAGTAAAGGGAAAGACTCTTTTGTTTGTCCGGGTTAAACAGGCCATCTGGGATGCTGTATTCAGTCTTACACCCAGAAAGCACATGTCCTGAGAGGGTACTAGACTGGACTTTATTTCGTTCACAGAATACCCCAGGCATCTTAGCACTGCTATCACATATTCCAAATGATGAAGAAGCTCTTCCCTTCCTTGAGCCAGAATCAGGCAGTCGTCCAAATAAGGATAGATCTGTATTCCTTTTAGCCTGAAGAAAGCTATCACTGGAGCCAGAACTTTCGTGAACACTCTGGGCGCAGTAGATAAGCCAAAGGGCAATGCAGAGAACTGATAGTGAGAAGTCCCAGCTCGAAAACGCAGATACTTCCTGCAACTTAGTCTGATAGGAACATGAAGGTAAGCCTCCTTGAGATCCAAAGTTACCATCCAATGATCTTTGCCCAGCAGAGGTAAAAGCTGTTGTAACGTCAACATTTTGAACTTGGGAATGTCCAGATAAGTGTTGAGGATAGATAAATCCAAAATTGGTCTCCACGTGTTCCCCTTCTTTGGTACTAGGAACAGGCGAGAATAAAATCCTAGGCCCACTTCTGGCATAGGGACCGGCTGTATGGCCCCTAGTTGAAGTAACAGAGAAATTTGCTTGCGAGCCTCTATTCTTTGCTGAGGAGGAACGTCTGGCATGCCTCTGAAAGGAGGCAAGGTATGGAAATAAAACCTGTAACCGTGGTGTATGATATCCAATACCCATTTGTCTTGGGTAATTAAACTCCAATTTTCTTTGAAAAGTGCCAACCTTCCTCCCAAAGGTGCTGCCAGACGAGAAGGCTCTGGCATCTGAAAAGGTAGGTCATTGGGTCTGTTTACGAAAGGACTGACCCCTGCCCTCACCAGAAGACTGTGCAGGAGAACTCCCTGTTCTAGGCCTGAAAGAGCCCTGAGCTCTGCCCCTACCACGTCTAGATCTACCCCTACACTGGGAATCATAAGAAGGATACGCCCACCCTTTAGCAGGCCAATTTCTACTAAACTTTGGAGGCTGAACCTGCAAAAAATCTTTAACAGTCTGCATAGACTTAGCCTTGTCTTCCATTTTCTTTAAAACTGCCTCAACAGGAGAACCAAACAACACATCAGATTGTAAAGGAGCATCTAAAATCCTTGTTTTAACATGGTCAGATAAATTTTGATCCCTCAACCAGGCGTGCCTGCGAAGAACTGACCCAGTGGCAGCCACCCTAGACGAGGCCTGTACAGCATCAAAACCACATTGCAAAGAATGCTTACCCACCTGTTCAGAAACATGTACCAAATCCTGTAACTCTTTACAATCAATACCTTCCGCCAGAGCATCAACCTTAGACTTCAACTGTGAAAGGAGATAGTTTTGGTATTTTAACATGTGAAACTGGCAATTCAAAGCCCTCATAGCCAGAGTAGAAGAGGTATAGACTTTCTTTCCCCATCTATCCAAGGCCCTGGCTTCCGTATCTGCAGGAACCGGATTCTTGACAACAGAAGCCTTAACACCTTTAGGCCCCTGGCTAACAGTTTCTGGGTCTGCCCTAGGACTCTTAAAAAGATACTTATGAACTTCAGGCACCCTGTAATACCTATCCGGTTTAACAGGAGCAGGAGGCAAAGAATCAGGATTAAGAGAAGCTTCTGTAAAAACATCTTCCACTACATCCAAAACAGGAGGTATAGCCAAAGGCCTATGCTGGGGTAAAAACAAAAATTCCCTAAGCCTTTTCCTGGAATCGGAGAAGTCCTGACCTTCCCACTTAAAATGCTCCCTCATGGAATGAAGAGTCTCTGAAAAAGAAAAATCCTCAGGAGGAGAAGCAGAAGGAGTAGAATCATCCACATCAGAATCAGAATAAGGAGAGTACTCCTGCAAGTCTTCAGCCGAAGACTCTGAAACATCCGAAGCCTGCTCAAAACTCCCTAGCTCAGGCTCCATCCTAGGTCTCTTATCAGGAGGGGGCAAAGAACCCCTAATTAAAGAAATCAAATCTTCTGCCATTTTAAGCATATGCTTCTTGGGCACAGTTCCAGAAGAACTGGGGGTGACACCAGCTGAAGCTAAACCTGGCCTGCCTCTAGGAGAAGCCTTGGAAACAGAAGGAGAAGGCCTAACCACCCTAGGCAGGGAGGTGAGTATAGTAACCTGAGAAGCCCCATCACCCTGACCTGCCTCCTGAGAGGCCACATCCTGCAACAACAAGGTCTCTCCCTGGGATCCCAAAGAAACCTCCGGTGGAGCCACCGGCTCCACTGACACCTCTAAAGAACCGGCGTCCGGTACGGACGGTTCTTCTAGCCTAGGCTTAACTGCTTTGTCCTTGCGCTTCTTCGAAGAAGCGGGCGTCGGAGCATCCGACGGCATTTTATAATTGCACCGCTTCCCGAAGACTAACCTGGCACAATCTAATCTCCTCTTTATAGTGCGCTTATTAAATCTAGCACAAGAGCGACACCCAACAACGTCGTGCTCAGGCCCTAAACAAGGAATACACAAAGCATGATAATCTCTATGCGGTATCTGTTTCCCACAAGAAATGCAGTTATTCACTTTTTCTGACATCCGTTTAACCACTGAGGCAAGAAAAAACCAAAATATTCCCCAACGGGGTACTTAGCCAACTTTGATTCGGTCTAAAACTCCGGAATCGAAAAATTTCAGAACGCCAACCGGCACTTGCAATACTGCTTCTGCATCGGACCATGCGGCAAAAAAGACTGAGGATATGACGTCGGTCATGCGCATTTGTACCCTGACGTCCTGATGTCAGTCAAATGCGCCTTGACCGACGTCAGCCTTATACTTTGATATTCGGGCCGACCGAGGACAGCGGACTACCCAAGTGTAAGGACTGCAGCAATGTGAGATGAAGAACATCGTTTCCACTTTCTGCAATAAACCTTCCTGGTCGGAGACTTATAAGCAGCCACCAAAATAGATCTAACTGAGGAGGATAGTCCAGGAGTCCTAGCAATCATGGGAACTGGAGCAGCCAAGCTGTGAGCTTCAGGCTGTCCAGATTCGGATGAGACACCCCAGAAGAGTGTGAAATTAAATCCTGAGTGGGATCTAGGATCCAAGGCAGAGCTAGAAGGTGAGACCAAAGGAAGGGAAACCATACCTGGCGAGGCCAGAACAGGGCAATGAGGATCACTTTGCTCCCCAGTCGACGAGCTTTCTGTAGAAAGCTCGGAATGAGAGGTACTGGCGGGCAAAGGTACTGGCGGGCAAGGGTACAGAAGACCGGGAGGCCAAGCATGAACGAGAGTGTCTCTGGGGGATTCCCCTGGCAGGGGGTTCAGAGCAAAAAACTTGCTGCACTTTGCGTTGGAAGGAGATGCAAAGAGATCGCAGCAAGGTTGACCCCACTCGCTGAAGATCTGCTCAGCTACTGACAGATTCAGAGACCACTCGTAAGGCATCAGAATGGTCCCACTTAGCCTGTCAGCAAGGATGTTGGACCATCCCGGAATGTGCATTGAGATGAGAAAGCGACCAGTGGAGATCGCCCATTCCCACACACTCATGGCCTTGCAACAAAGGGGGTAAGATTTGGTCCCTCCCTGTTTGTTGATATACCAGACCACTGACATGCTGTCTGACTGAATAGCAATCGTCCCCAGAGGAAGAAAGGCATGAAGGGCCTGCAACGCTAGAATGACCGCCCTTCATCTCTAGGACATTTATACGCAAGCTGGTCTCTATGGGGGGGGGGGGGCCTCTTGTACATATGCGAGAACCCTTTCTACCACACTGAATGCTGAAGGAGAGTGAACCTCCTAAGAAACCAATAAGGAGGCCAGTCTCCCTGGGTCCGAGAGAATCGGAGCCGGGCCCGAGGTGCACGAAGCTCCAAGGGAGGGAGCCTGGCCCGACAAAGTCAGAGCCAATGAAAAAGGTTCCACCCAAGCTCCGGCTCCGAGAGTGGCTTGGATCCGAAACACTCCAGGCAGCTGTCAGTGTCGAGGAAGTAGGTAAGTCAACGTCGACCCCCTGACCAAAGCCAACCTCGGATCAGAGTACTCCAAACCCGAAGGTCGGATCTGAGAAGGAAATATAGGTTGGAAAAAAGGAAGTGAGCTTCCCCCCTCCTGAGGGAGGGGCGCTGGCAAGGCCCCCATCTGAATCTGTGTACGGATAAAAAGCTTTATCCAGGTGCATGTCAGACAAGGACCGGGTGGGACCGCGACAAGGCCATGGACTCCGACCTGGCGGGTCGGGGCACCGAGGCCCGAAAAGCTGGACGTGTCTCCTCAGGCTCCGGGGAGAACCTTGGAGATAGGAGCCGAGGGGAGTCACGGATCCATTGTGTCTTGGTAGGAGAAGCGAGGTTCGGAGACCTCTTTCTCTTTTCCCTTGTCTTAGACTCTCTCTCTACCTCTTTTCTGCTCCGCTACCACAGGCTTTGATAGAAGACGTTGAGTCCCACCCTGGAAGGGAGGAAAAGCCAGAGGAAGAGAGGAGGGAGAGGCGGCCACAGCAGCTGCTGTGACTGAAGCCGGAGATGAGGAAACAAGAGTCTGAAGGAGGAAGAAGGCCTTTGAGGGCCAACTTGGCCCTTCTATCTTTTACAGCGCGGGGGTTGAAGCCCGCAGATATGTTGCAGTCCACACTGAGATGGGCCATGCCCAAGCACAAAACACACAGTGTGTGGCCATCTGCTGGGGATAACTTATGGCCACACTCGGTGCAATGCTTGAAAACAAGCTTTTCAGCCATATTACTTATTAGAAAGAAAGCCTAATAAAAACCAGCAATTACTTTCTGACACGCACACACCCACTCACCACACTCGTATACAGAAAAACACTGGGGGGGGGCTATAATCTACACAACAGAACTAACTACTCTAACTATTCTAAAGCATTAACACTCAACGCACCAACAGAGGGGAGGAGAAAGGGAACCTACACCATACTCACGAAGGTTTTACCCACTTGACTGGTTGGAGCTCGAGACACGATGCTGAAGCAATTTGCAGCAAACGAGATCTGGGGATGAAGGGTAAGGGGAGAAGTTTTGTGCTCGGAGCTGATGCTAGTAATAGTTGCCGGCTCGGATCTGATATGGATCCGTAACCCACAGGTTGAAGACCAAATGAAGTAAACTACTTCAGATCAAAATGTATAGCATCTAACTGTCATTTTATGAAGCAGACACACAAAGCCCATAAATTAGAATAAATACTCCATGATAACACCATTTCAGAATATTTTTTGTTTTATGCAGTTGACAGTTCATGTATTTAACACCTTTAGTAAATCCCAATTTACAGAACAGCACAGGTACACATACATGCACACACACTTAAACAGTGACATTTTCATTATTTTCATTATTTTTTTTATTATTTTTCATTATTTTCATGCAGCATACATATTCTTTTTATCATTCACTCCAAAACTGTATACATTGCTCATTTCCTGCCTTTGTAAACCTCACTCCTCCCTCCCTAGCATTCTTCTGCATGTACTGTTACTACAAATCCATTTATTGCCATGTAGTTTGCTCCTTCTATTCTAAAGATCTCACCTTCACTTCTTTCACTTTCTTTAGGATACTCAGTACATGAACAAGTTAGCTCAAATTTTGATTTCTATTTGCGCATAATTGCTTTTCTAGCAGCCAAAAGCTTTAAACTTAGTAAGGTCTTACTCATTCTAGGTTATTCAGATCTTGTTTCTCATCTGAAACAAATAATTTCCTTAGTTACAACCAGTTGCTTCACCAACATTTCTGACAAAGAAGTACTCTGCAGAGAATTTGTTTTAATATATATGCCAACTTGTTATACTCCCAAAAGACATGTTCCCCAGTACCCCTCTCTCCTTCCCATTATAACTTCAGCGTTTGCTGTCTACTACTACTTCTTTCGTTTTTTCCTGGTTAGGGGTCACCACAGCAGAATCATCTGTCCACTCATGATTGGCAGTGGAGTTTTACAGTGTCGAGTTGCCAGCCCAGCACCCAACCTTCCACAGAAGGCACACACACGCGCACACTCACACCTAGGGCCAATTTAGAGTGTCCAGTCCACCTACTGCATGTCTTTGGGATGTGGGAGGAAACTGAAGCACCCGGAGGAAACCCACATGACTACAGGGAGGACATGCAAACTCCACACAGAAGGCACCCCAGCCGAGAATCGAACCGGAGAACCTCTTGCTGTGAGGCGGCAACGCTAACCGTTGCACCACCGTGGCCGCCCTGAAGGAAAAATTTTCTGATAACAGCTTGGGGTACAAAAGTATCGACACAAATGCTTCCAAACAAAAATCCTAAACATTCTTGAATTTGTTGCATGCTTGGGAGCCATACATGTGCCTTCCCATTGTTCCCTTGTAAATTGCTTTTCCTGTCTCTATTCCCACTTGTTTCTAATCTTCTCTGATTGATTCTTACAGTTATTATGCAACATATTACATGCCATACTAATTATCTCATTTTTAACCACAGCTTCTGCTCTAGATTCTACTAAAAATTCTACCACACCAGGTATTTCACTTATGACTTTCTGGTGTCATTAATGGGATCCAATATTTGTCAGCTTGGAAGGACATGGTTAACAGATCATGTTGCTTTGCCAAGGATGGCCTGCACCTGTCTGCTTTACACTTTTGAATAATGGCTAAAACTTTATCCACCCCCATAGTGCCTTCGTCAAATTGACAAACTTACCGGCATGGCAAAATCAACTCAACTGACCTTCAGGGTGTTAGCGCTCAATGCCAGGAGCCTAAATAAAAAGTAACACTATCCAAAATTCCTCCTCATACTTGAGAATATAGACATCTGTGCAGTTCCTGAGACATGATAATTGGCAGATAGTACACTGGCAATGCAATCTTTCAGTGCCATCTGCACTTTTAGACCAGTAGTTGCACATTCAAGGGCTAAAGATGGAGGTGTCTTTATATACATCAATAATAACCATACCTTTATGGTGATCAAACAGGATGACATGCTGGAGTTCTTCCATGTGCAGATCATTGTAGGTAAAACTCCCATACTATATCATAGCCAGCTACAGGTCGCCCTCCTTGTCCCAAGAAACTTACGATGCATAATTGGTCTTACTGGAGATATTTAAAACCTTACTCAGGGGAGTTTAATTACCCCTCCACAGACTGGGAATCCTACATGGCCAAAATCACACAAGGAATGCTGAGAACAAATCACTTTATGGCCTTAAGCTTCGGGTATACAACCAATGATACTAAATACATAGCACATAGCACAGCAACAGCCAACTAGCAACCAAAGTCATGTGAGTCGTAGCAAAACAATTGGACTGCATTCAAATCTTTGATTGAAATTGTACATTTTACATTTTTGTATACAGTCACATTTAGTTAAGTTGAAAAGCTTTTGTGAGCTATGATATATATGTATGTATTAGGTATACAATGTTCATTCCTAAAAATAAGCTTTAATGAAATTGAAAGGTTTTGTTCTTGTTTTTCCTTGTGTATTTTGTTTTTCTACCAATCCTACATGGCCTCAAACCTACAGATTCCTGGACTTCATAAACACAAACACCCTTGACCAAATAGTGAATTTGTCCACTACATGCTCCAACATATTGGATGTCATACTCACAAATATGGGAGAATACTGTATCCATCCTCAATGTCTTATCCTCCCTGGTAAGGTCCGACCATAAAGCATTCCCCTTTGAAACCAAAAATGAACTCCATAACCCCCAGTAAAGCCAGCACTATTTAGGAACTATTCCAAGGTAAATTACCTTTTATTAAGTGATGGGTTGTCAAAATTCAATGCTCCTTCAAACCCTGAGAAAACAGCAGATTACACTAAATTGTTCTCAGAAATTCTGTGCAAACATGTCAATGGCTGCATACAGGCTGTTGTACATACTAATCGTAGGCCCTAAACTAGCCCCAAAAACAAACTGACTTGGTGGCATCCCAAATTAAACAGCATATACAACAAAAGGAAAAAAAAATATGGCAAAAATCAGGAAGGGTAACTCCCATAAAGATAAAGGCTTTTCTCATCAAACTAAATCGGCAACTAAGTTGGCTAATTAGGTCAAATAAAGCCAACTCTGAGGTTAAGATAGCCTCCCAGGTGAAAGATAACCATAAGGCCTTCTTCAGCTATGTTAATAACTTCAAGGGGAGCGCAAGGTAACGCGCTAAACTGGTGGTTAATGGTGCCACATTCACACACAGCCTGACTATATAGCAAACCTATTAGCAGACAAAATTCAATTTGAACTTCACCCTCGCCTCACCAACAACCATCCCCCAAAAGTGCCCTCACATGCAACTGCCCCAACCATAACTAAGGAGCATGTACTAGCCGCACTTGCTAAAGCCAAGAACAAGGCCACAATGTGCCCTGATAACCAAGAATGCTTAATGAACAATCCAAAATATGACTTATCAGGAACCCCAGAGTTGCTATTTAACTACAGTCTTAAAAAACATGCTTTGTGCCACAAGGACGGAGAACTGTGATAATCATCCTCCTTCATAAGGGATGGACTACTACAATGTCAAAGATCTCTGCCTAACCAAGTTTGCACATTACTGCAAACGGGGAGCAGTCAATTAACCCCCCCCCACACAATATGGACGCCCTTCAGGGGGTGAAACACAGACAAACGCATGGTGACAAAGGCATGACTTAAAAAATTCCATGAAATAAATTACAGTATCTTTTGGAAAGTCGAACACCCTGGGTAAGTACATTATCAATGAAACACCTTTTAAGTTGATTCACCAGCCAGGGATCTGAGAACTCACATAGACAGTAACTTAGCCTTCGACCATCATGTGCCCAAGGTAATAATAAAAATACTATGTTGCTCAACTTATTAGTAAGAACTTGGCATTTAGGTCCAGGGAGATCACTGTAGTACTGTACTCTGTCCTCATCAAACCCATCAGATTATAATGCTCTCTTCAGTATCTACCTGACCAGACACATGCAGCAAATGGAACATCCACAAAGGTTCATTACAAAAAAGAATACAGGGAATAAACACAATGCCCCATGCTAATCACCTTAAAGACCTATCTCTTTCCTCAGTGTCATACAGACTTCGGAGATGTGAACTTTATACTTGGTGTACAGACATACCTGGACCTCTTTTTGTTGGACCGTTTCCACATCAGTAAAACAAACAGCATCAGAAATACCACAACAAGAGACCTAAATTTTACTCGAGACAAGCATGTTTCTCAAAGAATTCCAATTCTCTGGAACAGGCTCCCCATCTATCCCCAGCCATGGAGGGCGCAGTGGTGCAGCAGTAGTGTTGTCACCTCACAGCAAGGGGTTTTCCGGTTCGATTCTCTGCTGGGGTGCCTTCTGTGCAGAGTCTGCATGTCCTCCCTGCATTCATGTGGGTTTCCTCCGGGTGCTCCAGTTTCCTCCCACATTACAACATGCATCTGGAGCGTTTATCCCAGGGCCTCTGCTGAAAATAGGCTTCGTTCCAAGTCAGACTTTCCTGGTAAAACAAAATGATAAATAAAGAAATGTAGAGTTCTTCCTTAATCCTGTTTAAGCACAACTCGGACCAAAGGTTGGGTAATCGGAAATTCACTCCTGGTCTGGTACCCATGTCTCTGATGGACAGAGACAGTCAGTAAATCAGTCCCTATATAAAGCAAATTTATGGGTCACATTTGGGTTGCATGGCTTGGCTTATAAGGGCTCTAGTGGTCATTAGCGTAGTATACACCTTTGAACTTACAAACCCTTGACTCCTCTATTTCCTTTCTTTTTCCCTATGCTCTATCATTCTCTGATAGGGAATGCAGTCTCTAACTTACAGTCCAAACTTCTAGGCATTATCACACACTATTACCTTTTGCTCTCTGGTTATTTGCTACCAACACTTTGGTTCCTTTGCCAATTTTCTCCAGAAAATTCCACCAACTCTTACATATTTTCTGTATCCCTAAGTGCAGTCATTCCTATTGGTAAAATCACATTTCACCATTCAAGTGTTGGCTTAGTTCTTAGAATACTTTCTGCAACTCTCTATAAATAAAGACGTTATGTACTTACCATAACGTTCGATGTTTGTAGTCCATCTCGCCTTCATTCTTACACTTGGGACCAGAGATGAACCTCAGCTCCGACTCGGCCATACTGTAGCGCACAAACTTCTGGTTGGCTCGTGGCTAAGAAGTATCCCATCACGCATCACTAACATTCCCCAGATCATGTTTGCTGCAAGGAGAAAAATAGAGAGACAAAGAACAAACCAAATCAAAAGGACTAACATAAAAGCAGTAGGCACTCTACCCCCAGGTCCTCAAGGAGGGGGCAGGAGGGAGGGTTTGTAAGAATGAATGGCGAGATGGACTACAAACATTGAACGTTATGATAAGTACATAACTTCTTTATGTTCTGTAGTCCTATCGCGCCTTTATTCTTACACTTGGGACAGCGTCCCTAGCACCTTCATCTTGGGTGGCTCATTGGACAATGCTCCCAAGTACTGTGAAACCAAAGGAAGACCTGTTCCTAGAAGCCATATCCAATCTGTAGTGAGTAATGAATGTGTGAGCTGAAGCCCATGTTGCTGCAGCACAAATGTTGTCTATTGGGATTTTAGCCTGAAAAGCTACCGAGGTAGACACAGACCTGGTAGAATGAACTTTCACCTTGAAAGGAAGATCTTTACCACAGGAAGAATAGACAAATGAAATGCAACTGGAAATCCCAGTGAGATAGTGTGACTTTAGAAACTGGAAGGCCCCTCTTAGAGTCTGAAAAGGAGACAGGCAACTGATCGGGCCTTCTGAAATCTTTAGTTCTGTCCACATAAAAACACAATTGTTCATGCACATCCAATTGGTGGAATTTGTACTCTGCCTTGTTAGACAAATTAGGGAAGAACACAGGCAATTCAATAGATTGATTAATATTGGCTTGAGAAGAAACCTTAGGAATAAAGGAAGGGTTTGTCCGCAAAGAGACCCTTATCTTTATGAAACACCAAATAAGGGGGCTTAATGAAAAGAGCTTTCAGTTCAGAGACCCTTCTTGCAGAAGTGATAGCCACTAAAAATATAAGTTTTCCAAGTTAAAAACTTGAGGTCACATGTTGCTGAAGGTTCGAAAGGACTTGACGTAAGTTTATGGAGAACAAAGTTTAAATCCCATGGAGCCACAGGATCCATGACTGGGGGTCTTAGCAAAGTGGTCCCTTTGAGGAAGGCTCTACAAAGCCTATGAGCCATAACATTAGGTTCGTTAGCAACATGAAAGGTGGAAATGGCTGCCAAATGGACTTAAATAGTTGCCACTGCTGAACCTTGGTTGAATAACTGCGAGAGGAAGTCTAAAAAGGCAGAAATGGGAGCTGTGTAAGGATCAAGGTTTCTCTCATGGGCCCAAAAGGAGAATCTCTTCCATTTACTGGTATACATTTTCCTGGTAGGTTTGTGAGAAGATGACAGGATGTGTACAACCTCGGGAGAAAAGTCATGAAGCCTAACTAGGGATGGAAGTGGAGCAGCCAAGCTGTCAAGTTGAGGGTGTGGAGAGAGGGCTGGAACGCCACTGACGTGTCAGTAAATCTGGCACTGGATCCAGAGTCCAAGGTTCATCCTTTAGATGAGGTCTGAGGAAGGGGAACCAAATCTGACGAGGCCAGTAAGGAGCAATTAGGATCATTCTGCTTCCCGAGGATATTGCTTTCTGAATTACCTTCGATATGAGGGGGAAGGGAGGGAAAGTGTAGAGAAGTCCCGAGGGCCAATCGTGAACAAATGCATCTCTTGGTGCTTCCCCTTCCGGGGGAATCAGGGTAAAGTAGCTGCTGCATTTGGCATTGAGAGGGGTGGCAAAGAGATCGCAGCAAGGTTGACCCCATTTGTGAAAAATTTGTTCCGCAATATATGTGTTCAGAGACCACTCGTGAGGCATCAAAATAGCCCTGCTAAGCCTGTCGGCTAGGGATGCGCATTGCTATCAGAAAGCGCTGGGAAGACACTGCCCACTCCCATACTCGAAGGGCTTCTCTGCAGAGGGGGTAAGATTTGGTTCGTCCTTGTTTAAGTACCATACCACCGACATGTTGTCTGAGTGGATTGCAATCGTCCCTAGAGGGAGAAAGCTGTGAAGTGCTTGCAATGCTAGAAGCACTGCTCTCATCTCTAAGATGTTGATATGCAAATTAACCTCGTGATCTTGCCATGTGCCTTGGACTGTTCTCCCTAGATAATGCCCCCCCACCCTATCTGGGAGGCATCCTTGGTTTCAGTGGCAACCTGGGGGGGGGGGCAAGTGATCTGCCTGTGTTTAGATTGCTGGTCTGGGTCCACCAACAAAGATCCCGTTTGCACAAATTTGTTATCAGGATGGGGTGAGACAGAGGTAGGTACTGCAGTGACCACTGGGCAAAACTTAACCACTGCAGGACCCTCATGTGCAGTCTGGCTAATGGAACTAGTGTTATTGTGGAACCCACGGTCCCTAATAGCTTGAGCAGCACCTTTGCTTTGACTTTTCTTAGAGGAAGTAAGCTCAAGACTTGTTCCCTTTGACTAATTCTTTCTATGGGAGGGTAAGCTCTCATTGAGACGGTGTTTATTTTGACGCCAATAAAATTCACATGCTGAGAGGATGACAAAGCAGATTTTTGCCAATTTACTGTAATTCCTAACTGCAGGCAAGTTGAAATGGTAGCGTCCCTGGCCTGTAACAGTAGATACCTGGTGGTAGCTGTCAGGAGCCAGTCATCCAGATATGGAAACACTTGGAATCCCTGACGTCTCAAGTGAGCCGTAACCACTGCCATACATTTGGTGAACACCCTGGGGGCTGAGGTGAGACCAAAGGGCAGGGCGTGGAACTGATAATGACTGGCTCCCAGCTGGAAGCGTTAAGTGACTCCTTGATATACTGTTCATTTTGATGTGGTAGTAAGCATCTTGGAGGTCTATGGAGCACATCCAAATGTCTTTCCCTAACGGGAGTATCGACTGTAAGGTGACCATTCAGAACATGGACTTCTGTACAGATTCGTTCACTTTGCTGAGATCCAAAATGGGTCTCATGTCTCCTGTCCTTTTTGGCACCAAAAAGAATCTGAAGTAAGTCCCTAATCCTACTTGGTCTGCGGGGACGGGTTGGATGACTCTCCTCACGAGCAACTTTTGGATTTCTAGAGTTGCTGAATCCCTATGATTGGGTGGCACGTGGGATTAGTCTGATCTGAGGGGGTGGAGAAGAGAAGGGAATATGGTAACCTCTGGTAATTATCTTTAATACCCACTTGCCTTGAGCGATGTCATGCCAGGCTTCTGGGTATAAAGAAATACGACCCCCGATTGGCTCCAGAGATGCACAGTCGGGCCTCCTTTCAAGAGCGCTGATAGGGACGACCATAAAAGGAATCACGGTTTCCTTGGTTCTGTGGGCCTCCTCTACCTCTAGGGCGATGGCTACCATTATTTCCTCCTCCTCTGCCTCTGGAGAAGAAATCACCTTGTGCGTCCTGAAAAAACCTCTGCGATTTTTTGAACCCCATTTTGCCGCCCTTCTGCCCTTTGGGATAGGGTCTAGAAGGGACGGAAAAACGTACTCCCATGACAGACAGGGGTTTTCCTTTCTGCTCGCACCTGGTGAATGTGTCCTTTACCTTGGTTCCGAACAATGAGAATCTGTCAAAGGGGGCGTTGGTAAACGTAGACTTTAAGGCCTCCACAAATTTACCCAAACTAATCCAGGAGTGCCTTCTGAGAGAGACTCTTGAACCCACTGCCCTACTCGCTCCATCACCTGCATACGAAATCAGTCTCATGGAGGAGTTCACTATAGAAGTTAGGGTAAACATCTGTGCATTCACCTTATGAGATACCACATCAGACACGTTATCCTGCAGAGCATCTCCCAGCTCTTTTAGGAGATCTCCCTGGAGCCTTTTGAAATGGGACAGGTAGTTTGGTGATCGAAGTGTAAAAGCCGCTGAAGAAAAGACATGCTTCCCATACCTATACATCGTTCAAGACTCCTTATTCAGTGGACGGACAGTAGAGGAAGTTTCGGCAAGTTCCTTTTTGGTGGCTGCTGCCACCACCATGACATCTACTGGAACAGTTTTAGTAAGAAAGTCCTTGTCCTGGCGTGCTGAGAAAAATGTATTTGGTCTTCTAGGAACCGGTTCCACAGAATCAGGGGATTCCCACACCTTTTGACTCACTAAATCCAGCAGCTCGTCGAAATGAGAAGACATCCAAGAGGCAGAGGGTTGAGACCCGAAAGCCTTTAAGTACACTGACTCCTCATCAGTAGGGGAAGTGGTGGGCCAGCCGCCTCTCTGTTTCAGGATCTCAAGGATATCTGCGAATGAGATACCATCAGAGGACGACTTGGGGGACCCTTCTAACTCCTTGAAGTCAGTGTCTGATGTAATAGACTCATCAGGGGAGTCGACATGTTTCCTCTTACAAGTTTTCTTCCTAGGTGGTTCCCCAGACAAGGTATTCTGGGGACCACTCATGAAGGTATCCTGAGGCTTCGCATCTCTGCTGTGTTGGGAGAGAGAGGGAGCTGAGACTGAAGTTGGCGCCTTAGGGGCAAGAGTGTTGGTACCTCTGGATGAAGCTGAAGACCTGGACAGCACACTCCTCATCACCTCGAAGGCCGATCCTCCTGGCTCAGAGGATGCCCTCTGTTCCAAATATGCAGAAGCAGCCCTTGGTACAGAGGAGATGGGCTCCAAGGCAGATGTAGGGTCCAAGCTCACCCGTGTCGAAGCACCGAGAGGTGGGCTCGGAACCGATTCGAAGCATCCCCCTCAGGCCCGGCCGGAGAGCTGAAGACCCTAGACCCCACGGACCACACCAAAAGGGTCGGAGCAGATATCGGAACCGAGAGACCAACTGAGGTAGCTGGAGCTGACCTATCCACAACCGGAGGCACCGACAACTCTGGCTCCAAAGGCTCAGAGACGCTCAGAGGAGGAACATCGATTGGGTGTGGGAGCACATTAGGCTCCGGAGGCAACTGGGACAGAGCTGAAAGCAAATTTGCTAGCGAAGTCTGAAACAGTCTATGCACCACTCTCTTGACGTCCTCATCAGAAAGGCTCCTAGAGGACCTGGAAGATAGAGTGGGGATCTAGATCGCTGGAAAATAGGAGACCTAAAAGTCAGGGAAACTGGTTGGAGTTCAGATGACCAGCTCCAAAGTTCCTGGAGCCGAAACTGATGGATTCACTAGGCTAACCTCTGTCGGCACCGAAATCAGTGGAGCCGACGAGGGTGTAGCCACTTTAGTAATTTTGTCTGGTGGCTCTGACGAAACAGAATGGGTGGGAAACTGCCTTTTCGTAGTTTTTGGTTCATCTTTCTTGGCGGAGGAAGGAGATCTAGAGCTGGATGATGAAGATGCCATTTCCTCCTCAAAGGAATGTTTTAATAGCCCTTCCAATATAAGTTTGTTCTTCCTCTCCTGAAGAACATGAGGACTGAAAGCATGACAAAATAGGCAAGAATAACCCCCAGACATTAAACACACAAATTGTGCCCATCAGTCAGGGACATCATCTGGGCACATTTAGTACACTTTTTGAAGCCCGAAGGCTTATGATCCTTAGAGTCCTTTTGACATAATGCAAAAAAAACACTATCCACAAATACAACACACAACTATTAAACAGACAAAAAGACAAAAGGAGGACTAGGTCCTCTAATTTAAACAGGCCTAGCCCTAAGAGGAGAAAGAAATAAACCGAAGACTAGGTCCTTTAATTTAAATGGGCCTAGACCTGGGACAGAGAAAAAAACAGAACCGAGGACTAGGTCCTCGAACTTAAACGGGCCTAGCCCAAGGAGGAAAGAGAAAGAAAAAAACAGCAGCATAGGAGGTAGCGATGCAGGGATACAAAAAGGGCCAACAGAAGAATGGCCAAACAACGTACAAGAAGTACACAGAGAAAATTAAGCAGCAAATAGTCTGAACAGACACAGACTGTAATAAACACACTAAGCTACCAAAAAAAGAAGTTATGTCCTTACCATAACGTTCCATGTGGAGTGTTCATCTCGCCTTTGTTCTTACACATGGGTTCGGAGCCGATCCTCAGCTCCGAGGCGGCCGCTTAGCAAAGCTCTGCATCGAGAAGAAGCTCGAGACCAACCTATCTCCCACAATTCCCTCTGCCCTTACCTCAGATCTAGTTTGCAAAACAATACCAGATCCCCAACAGGAATGTAAACATACATACATACATACCAGGGCGTAGCTGAAACCAGCAGCAACAGCAGAGAGAAATCAGTAGCGGGAGAGCCAAACCAGACCTCTAAACTGGACGTTCTTCCTGACCTGAGGGTGGGAGGGTGGGAATGTAAGAACAAAGGCGAGATTAACACTCCACATGGAACGTTATGGTAAGGACATAACTTCTTTATGTGAGAGTGTTCAATCTCGCCGTTTGTTCTTACACATGGGTAGCGTCCCTAGCTCCGTGACCCTGAGAGACTCACGGAAGAACGTTCCTGAGCACAGTGGAACCAAAGGTTGCCCTGTCCCTGGAAATCCTATCCACTTTGTAATGAGTGATGAACGTATGTGGTTTAGACCAAGTGGCAGCCGCACAAATAGTATCCAAAGGTAGGCGGGCCGCATGAGCCAGAGATGTAGAGACTGATCTAGTAGAATGTCCTTTCGGTTTGGTGGGTAAACTCTGCTCAGTAGCAGTATAAACAAAAGTAATACAATCAGATAGCCATTTGGAGAGAGTATGCTTCGTCACTGCCATGCCCTTTCTGTTGTCCGCAAAGGCTATAAAGAGTTGGTCTGCTTTTCTGTGATCCTTTGTTCTATCTAGATAGAATCTGAGTTGTCTATGAACATCCAACTTGTGTAACATATATTCCAGCTTATTGGAATGGTTTTTGAAAAATGTGGTGAGTTCAATGGACTGATTAATGTTGTTGACTGAACAAACCTTGGGAAGAAAAGACGGGTTGGTGCGTAGGGATACCCTATCCGGGTGAAAAATCAAATATGGGTGCTTAATGGAAAGAGCTTGAAGTTCTGACACTCATCTGGCTGAAGTGATAGCTACTAGAAAGACAGTTTTCCATGACAAGAACTTTAAAGAACAGGACAAGGCTGGTTCAAAGGGTGGTAGCATTAGTTGGGATAAAAGGAAGTTTAGATTCCACGGAGCTGTAGGGAACCTGACTGGTCTAATATGAAAAGACCCTTTTAGAAAAGCCTTACAAAGCCTATGAGTCATAATAGGCGCTCCATTCTCTCCTACATGAAAGTTTGAAATAGCAGCCAATTGAACCCTCAAGGTGGCAGGAGAAGCTCCTTGGTGAAATAGCATGGATAGAAACTCTAAAACTTTGTTTAGTGGGGCTATTAAGGGATCTAAATGTTGTGCAGTTGCCCAGTATACAAAGCGCTTCCACTTACTAGTGTAAATTTTTGTAGTGGAAGCTTTATGAGAGGCTACTAGAATGTTCTGAACCGCAGGAGAAAGAAGATCAGACCTGGCTAAGAAGGGAAGCGGAGCAGCCAAGCTGCTAGTCTGAGGGACAGGAGCGACGGGTGGGGAGCCCCTGACGAATGGGTCAGTAGATCTGGCTCCGGGTCCAGGATCCAGGGCTCCCGTATTTGGTGTGCTTGAAGAAAGGGAAACCAAATTTGACGAGGCCAGAATGGGGCAATGAGAATTACAGTCCTTTCCAGGTTCTTGGCTTTCTGCAGAAACCTTGGTATCAGAGGTATAGGAGGGAAGGCATACAGGAGACCCGGGGGCCAATCGTGAATCAGCGCGTCCCTGGGGACTTCCCCTGGCGGGGGTAGTAGGGCGAAGTAGCTTCTGCATTTGGTGTTCATTGGAGACGCAAACAGATCGCAGCAAGGCTAGCCCCACTTGCGGAATATCATGTCCGCTATTGTCTATTTGAGGGACCACTCGTAAGGTAACAGGATGGCTCTGCTCAACCTGTCCGCTATGACGTTGGATAACCCCGGGATGTGCGTTGCTATCAGAAAGCGACCCGTGGACTATGCCCATTGCCAAATTCTCATGGCCTCTCTGCACAACTGGTAAGATTTGGTTCCCCCTTGCTTGTTTATGTACCAGACTACGGACATGTTGTCCGTTTGAACTGCAATGGTCCCTAGAGGTAGAAGGGGAGAAAAGTGTTGCAACGCTAGGAACACTGCCCTCATCTCCAGAACATTGATGTGCAGGTTGTACTCTAGATTGGTCCATTCGCCTTGGACTGTCTGTCCCTGAAAGATGCCCCCCCACCCTATCAGGGAAGCGTCCGTGGTCACTGTAGCTGTTGGAGTGGGTAGCACAAACGGCCAGCCGCCGGTGAGATTGCAATTCTGTAGCCACCAAGATAGGTGTGTCTTGCAGATGTTTGTGATGTGAATTTCGTGTGTCAGCGGTAACTGTTGGAACGACCATTGTGCTAACAGCAGCCATTGAAGAACTCTCATGTGCAGTCTTCCCAAGGGTATTGCAATGAGGGAAGCCGACATGAGTCCCAAAACATTTAGAACCAGTTTGGCCGGGGATTTCTTGGACAACAGGAGTAGAGATATGTGATTTTGTAGAGAGGCTATCCTTTCTGGGGGAAGTCTTAGAATCAAGCAACGGGTATCCAAATCTGCTCCTATAAATGAGATATGCTGTGACGGCTGTAATGCAGATTTTTCGAAATTTATGGAAATTCCGAGTTGAATACAAAGTTCGAGTGTGTAATCCCTGGCTTTTATCAGTCGACGCTCGGTGGTGGCAGTAAGGAGCCAGTCGTCCAGATACGGAAACACCTGGAATCCTAGCCGTCTCAAGTGAAATGCTACCACTGCCATGCATTTGGTGAAAACCCTGGGGGCTGAGGTTAGACCAAAGGGCAGGACACGAAACTGATAGTGACTGGCTCCCAGCCTGAAGCGCAAGTGATCCCTGGACGCTCTGGCCATTTTGATGTGGTAGTACGCGTCCTTGAGATCTATTGAGCACATCCAGTCGTCCTTCTGTAAGAATGGAAGGATCGATTGAAGCGTGACCATCCGGAACTTTTCTTTCTTGACGAAGGCATTGAGATTGCTTAGGTCCAAAATTGGCCACCAGTCCCCTGTCTTTTTTGGAACTAAAAAGAACCTTGAGTAAGTTCCGAATCCTCTTTGGTCCGCCGGGACTGGCTGGATGACTTTTTTCTAGCAGCTTTGAAATTTCTATAGCTGCAGGTTCTCGCAGATGGGGCGGTACATCTGGGAATCTTTTCTGCGGTAACGGGGAACATAGAAATGGAATTTTGTACCCTCTGGTAATAATGCTTTTTACCCATCTGTCTGAGGTAAGACTGCCAGGCCTGAGGGTATAAAGCTAAGCAACCCCCGACTGCCTCCAGAGCAGGACAGTCGGGCCTCCCTTCAGGAGTGCTGGAAAGGCTTCCCAGGGATCGTATCCCTGTCGCCTTGGTTTTGTGGACCCCCTCTGCCGCCAGGGCGACGTCTTCCACTTCTGCCCCCCCCCCTCTGCCTCTGGAGGGGGCATCACCCTGTGTGCTTGGGAAAGAACTCTGGGGTTTACGAAACCACATTTTTCCACCTCGTTGCCCTTTGGGGTACGGTCTGGATGGGGTGGAAAAACGGACTCCGACAGCAGACAGAGTCTTTCCCTCTTGCTCACACCGGGTAAGGGTCTCCTTTACTTTGGGGCCAAAGAGAGTGGCACCATCAAATGGGGCGTTAGTAAAGGAAGACTTGAAGGCTTCCGCAAAGGAACATAAGCGCATCCAGGATTGTCTACGGAGAGCAATCGCTGAAGCCGCAGCCCTACTCGACCCTTCGGCTGCATACGAAATGAGCCTCATGGACAAGTTCACAATTGATGCAAGGGTACTGAGCTGTGCTGTAACCTTTTCCGCGACAGCAGCATCTGTAGTACCCTGGAGGGTATCTCCCAACTCTTTGACTAGATCCCTCTGTAAACGTGTGAAATGTGTCAAATAGTTCAGCGATCGCATGGAAAAAGTCGCTGAACTAAAAATGCGCTTCCCATACCTGTCCATGGTCCGAGAATCTCTGTTAGGTGGATGGACAGATGAGGAAGATTCAGACATCTCCTTTTTAGTGGCAGCTGCCACCACCATAGCGTCCACTGGAACTCCCTTTGTGAGGTATGCCTTATCCTGAGGGGCCGTAATATACTTATTAGGCTTTCTGGGGACTGGCTCCACTGTGTCAGGTGTCTCCCACGCCCTTTGAGCAATCAAATCCATCAACTCATCGAAGGGCGGAGTGACCCAGGAGGAAGAAGGGCGAGCACCGAATGGCTTCAGCAAGACTGACTCATTCTCAGAAGGGGGTAGGGCTTGCCAATCACCTCTCTGTTTTAGGATCTCCAGGATGTCAGAAAAGGAGACATCATCCGAGGGTGATTTTGGGGACCCTTCTGACTCATCCAAGTCAGTGTCCGATGTTAAGGACTCTTGTGGAGAATCCAAGTGCCTCCTCTTACACAATCTTTTCCTCAGGACTTCCTCGGGGGGGGGGGCATCCGATGAAGCCTCCGAGGAAGAGGGGGCTCCCTCTGGGAGCGGTTGAGACACTGGTGCTCGATGCTTTTGAGTAGCCGTAAGTGCAGAAGAGGATAACGGGCCTTTATGGGATGGAGACGCTGTTTCTGCTGAGGTAGTTGTCTGGGAAGACAACACCTTCCTCATAAGATCGAAGGCCCCCAGACCCCGAGCCGAGGAATCCCCCGGTTCCGAAGAATGTGGAGGAATCTCAGACACAGAAGCCAAAGGCACCGATCCAGAGGATGGAGCCGAGGTGATCCGTGCCGAGGCACCGAGAGGGAGAGTCGGCATCGAAACATCGGTTCGGCTCTCGGTCCCGAAACCAAGGATAGATCGTCGGCTCCGCGAGTCCAGGAGAGGTTCCGACGGAGTTGAGGTAAACGGTGCCGACCGAGAAAGGGACAGTTCTGGCACCAAGGGCTCTACAATCAACAAATCAGTGTCTCCCGGCTCCGAGGGCTGAACAGGTCTCGGAGGAGGATCAGATGGAGACAAGGGAAGGCCTTCGTGTCTCGACACCAACTGAGAGGAGACTGCTATAAGTTTGGATAGGGCCGTGTTCTCCATCAGCTTCTGCACCACACGGTCTACGTCGGTGTCGGAGAGGGGCCTGGAAGACCGCGTCGAAGAAATCGAAGACGGTGCCGACCTCAAAAGAGCCGGAGGTGGCAGTTCTGTCACCGGTTCCAAGACTCGAGGCTCGGTGACGGACACTAGTTCGATACTCGGCCCCGAAGTCTGTGGAACCGGTGAACGAACTTTAAAAGAAGAGCTTGGAGCCGATGACGTAGGCTCCGAAGTCTTCGACTCCTTCGAAGATTTAGAAGTCTGGTCTGACTTATCTAAAGCCTCTTGAAAAGCAGGCTTCAGAAGACCCCTGTCCATGAGCTTCCTGCGCCTATCTGTCATGACCCTTCCACTAAAGGAGTGACATAAGGAGCAGTCCTCCTGAAGATGGAGAGGGCCAAGACAGTAGACACAGGAGCTATGGTTGTCTGTGACAGACATCTTCTGTCCGCACTGACATCTCTTAAACCCTGACTTAACCTTGTCAGACATGTCAAAAAAGTCACAATAGCTAGTGAAATTACACCAGTACACTTAAACTTAGCCAAAGGCCAAGAAATAAAGTTCTGAAGTAATAACTAAGTCAAATCCGAAATTTAGTGAGTGGGGAAGGCCCTAGGATCCTAATTCGAAACAAAACTGTTTTAAAACACTAAAGATTTAGACAATCGGAACCGAAGACCCATACACACGCACACACTAAAAAGTGTCACAGTCCAATAACTTTAGATCAAAATTTTTGAAGAAAAAAACGTAAATCTTATCTGAAGTTGGCTCAGAGCTCTTCAAATGATGTGATCAGTTGCAGCGGCAAACTAGATCTGAGGTAAGGGCAGAGGGAATTGTGGGAGATAGGTTGGTCTCGAGCTTCTTCTCGATGCAGAGCTTTGCTAAGCGGCCGACTCGGAGCCGAGGATCGGCTCCGAACCCATGTGTAAGAACAAATGGCGAGATTGAACACTCTCACATCAAGATTATTTTATCCAACAATGACAAGTCAAAAAATACTGAAAAATATCACTTAGCCATGGCCAAGAAGAATAATGTCTGAGCTGAACGAGCTGCAAACGAGATCTGGGGAATGTTAGTGATGCATGACGGGATACCTCCTGGCCACGAGCCAACCAGAAGTTTTTGAGCTACAGTGTGGCCGAGCCGGAGTCGAGGTTCGGCTCCGGTCCCAAGTGTAAGAATGAAGGCGAGATAGGACTACAGAACATTTAATATTCTGTATGCTGGTTATTGTTCGCCTTAAGGATTGCATCCAAAATCCTACTCTCACCTTATTTCTTGAACTCACCCTGCTTCATCATCCTTCCTTTCCACTTTGAATTATAACCTTTTGCTTCTGTTATAATTATGAGCCTCAACAGTGTAGCTCTAAAATATCCCTTTAAATCAGGTAATGTTAAACAACTTTGTTCTATTCAGAAAATTAACTTATCCCACTTAACTCTAGCCCTTTTTCCCTCCCAGATAAAATCGTTTAACTCTGTTAATTATGCTCCACAACCTTTCCTCTGGTCGATAAAAACATGCCTGATGTTGTATACAAGACTTCTTTCGGCTTTTCCCGGATAGGGGTCACCACAGCGGATTACCTGTCCGCTCATGATTGGCAGTGGAGTTTTACAGTGTCGAGTTGCCAGGTCGGCGCCCAACCTTCCACAGAAGGCACACACACACACTCATGCCTAGGGCCAATTTAGTGTACAATCCACCTACAGCATGTCTTTGGGATGTGGGAGGAAAGTGGAGCACCCGGAGGAAACCCACGTGACCACAGGGAGGACATGTAGACTCCACACAGAAGGCACTCCAGCCGAGAATCAAATCGGAGACCCTCTTGCTGTGAGGTGGCAACGTTAACCACTGCACCACCGTGCCCGTCCCCTGATGATGTATATAAGACTATGGGGACTGCTTGTATCTTACTATCTAAATCCACAGACAAGATGCCAGATTCAATAAAGCCTACACTAAGTGAACAGTAAGTGTACACAATATGTATTCAATAAAATTCTTATCACATTTGTTGTGTTTTCTAGTCACCCAAAGATTATACTAAGTGCACATGTAGTCTACACTTTGTGGTAACCTTCCTGAATCCCTGTCAATATTTAAAGCTGCAAGAATATCAATAGGAAAACTAAAATTAGGAGGATGAAGGTATGAGTTGTCTGTTCACTCAAAACAAAGCACACATTGATTCTGGCCCAAGTATGTTCAGTTTCTCAGTTTTTCTATTTTTTCGGTCTCTCTCCCCACATATCCTTAGCTGCCATCACAAAAGCCTTTTTAATTCATACTCGTGAATACTTCATCCTATGTCCCCATACATACGAGAATTGCTGAACCCAGTCAAGTGTGGGTACATAATTTATGGCTATTTTGTTTACCTTCATTAATTTTACATCCAGAAAAGACTTCAAACTGTCTCAAAACGTTCCACAACACTGAGATGTCATTTTCTGGATTAATCAAGTAGAAATCATCAGTGAATAAACACCAAACCAATTATATCCTTGAATTTCTAAGTCCCTTGTTTCTTTGCAAGTGGTTTTAAACAAAGGGGAAAGAGGACACAGCTGCTTGGTTGCTCTATTCAAACAACTTATTGCAGATGAATCTGCCTACTTTAATTCTTTTCTCAAATCCTTCATACAGTATCCTAATTAACCTTACCATTATATCAGGAAATGCAAATGCTTCCAATGCCCTACTCATAAAATCCAAGCTTACTCTAAATACTTTCTCTGTATCAAGACCCACCACAACCATTAGTATCTTCTTACATTCTGCTTTCTTTTGGATCATTACTGTTGTATTAATCTTGCCAAATGTTTGTCTCATCCCAATAAACCACATATCCACATCTATCAATGTTAGCAGCACATTTGCCATTATTTTAGCTAGTAGACAAACGCTTTATAATCAAGGTTTAAACTGAAGCAGGTCTGTATAATGCTGGTTTAAATAGGCCTTTGCCCTCTTTGGTTAATACAACCACCACAGCTTTCTTCCAAGATGCTGGTGCTTTCCCTATTTTTAGAAATCAAAGTCTTCCAGATATTTTATCACCTTCCTTCCTAACTTCCACATGCATATCATCTTTTCATAGGAACTTCCCTGCAGATTGATTATATCACCATTTTTATCTCCTCTCCACCTACCTGAACTATTAAGATGTTGAGTCTTATCTTCCTCTAATCTTGGCATAATTAAATCTTTCATACACACTTCAATTTCCTCTTTATATAAAGTTTTATACAATTTCCAAAATATCTCTAATGTCTATACAGGCTGTCTGGCTATTTTTCTTGTCACAGGCTCCCTAAGTTTGGTGACAACCCTTTCTACTTTCTCTCATTTAAGTCGCTGTCCTAAATATTTTTATGCACTGGAACTATTAAAAAATAGTTCCATAACAGCAATCTTTCTAAACTTCTGCATATGACCCAAATACTTCCTTATTTTCTCCTTAATTATCTGCAGTTGCTCCTCTTCTTTTTCTGCAATACTTTAACCTTTGTCAACCCCTCTAAATAATTCCTATTACTTCTTAACCATATTGCCTTTTTTTATTTCTGCTCTATTTTTAAACGCCATTTGCATTTTAGCTTCTCACTAGCTATTACTTCTGAAGAAATTTCTATCTTCCTTAATAACTCTTGAATAATTTCCACTACCCTTCCCTTAAATCCCTCTTTTTTTAACAGGTAGGTGGAAAATTGCCAGTGCCTAAATTTTACTTCATTACCCTGCATTTTTGTCTTAGTGTTCCTATGTTAATGATCTGAAATAATTACTGGATACTCGTCAAAGCTTTCAATTAAATGTACATGTTTCAGTGAAATAGGATTTCTATCCAGTCTCACCTAGTTATTGAACCTTGGGGAATAATATGTAAATTCTATCAGAGTTCCTTTACTGAATTTACATCTTACATAATAAATATTTTTATAAATTTTTTTAGACATCTACCCTCTTTTGTTATATTTTCCCTTCTAAGTCCCCGAAACATCCTCACTATTGCAAATCAAGTTCCAATCCCCACATACAAGTAATATTTCCTGCTGAAAGCTGATTATGTCTCCCAAAGTTTTCTTAAGCTCCATAACAGCAGTTTTTGGTGGAATATAAATATATGCCATTGTAACCCTCTTACCTTGCCAACAGCCCCCTTACTATTACAAATCTACCATTACTGTTTTTTTCCTCAACTGCCACTATTGGTGCCCCTCTAGCAATCAGTATGATTAATCCCCTGTTCCTCTGGATCCTGATATTCTGCTGAATGTCCATCCTGAAATCCTTTCTTTGGCAACTTCACGTACATTTCTTTCCAAACGTGTCTCCTGAAGCACTATTTGCACTCTGCATTTCTTAATATAATTCAATACTCCTTCCTTTTTGCTATACCTGTAAGACCATTTACAAGGCAAGACAGTATGGATAGAGTGGGCACTATGATAAACTACTGTTCCCACGTACTATACATGAGTTTTTTTTTTTTGGTGTGTATTTCCAGCTTTTGTCTTACACAAACTAATATCTGGCAGCTGATCTTTTATATAGTTGTGTCTTCTCATCTCCATTTCAACCTGTGTCACATCTGTCAAGACGTTTTGCTTTAATGAAAACCCTCAAACAAAAAACTACATTTTCAGAACACGCCATCCCTTATTAACTTAGAACAAATAAACCAAACTATGTACACTATCAACATATATGGTTTAGTGCTCCAGACAGGATTTGCCCCAAAACGACATGTGCATCTACAGGCATAACAATCTAAAATTGATACCTATGCTAAATCGCATGTTCATGTGTTCCCACTTACACAGATTGCTGTTTTTCTCATCTATATTCCCCTCCCAGATATGAAAACAACTTTGTATACCTCAGAAAAAATGCAATGGCTAACACTAAATAAAACTAAATTATGCACTATTCTATTAAATGTATTAAAGCACTGAAGCTGCTACAAAGGCTACTGTCTCTTATTCACTTCCCATAATTTCAGTCATTATTTTTCACTGAACTGCTTGTTACTATAGCTTTAAATTCTGCATTTCCTTTGGCAAAAAATGTTCAGAACTTCCAAGATTAAGTGCATTTTTTGATTTATTTTTTTCCCAATAAATTACTGAAAGCCATTTTTGAATCAAAACTGAAGGAAGCTTGAACTGCTTTTTGCTGAACTGTCACAGGAAGCTTCCTTGGCAGTGTTTTCTCTTCACCTTTTCTAGTTAATTTTCTTTCAGGTATCTCAGCTGTTAATTCTTCACCCTCATCTTACTCAATCTTAGGCACATTTAAGTATTCCATAAATATTTCCACTTATGTTTTTTCTTGATTTTGAATTTCTGTGTTCTGTACAGCCTTTCACAGAATTTATGAAATATATCTTACACCTCTATAAGTTGTCTGCTTATTTTTCTAGTTATAGCCAGCTTTGCCAGTGTGATCAAACTATACCAACCATGGGTAAATCCTGATTTATCCATGCACAATCATGGATTATTGCTTAAATAATACAGAAACTCTATCTGGGTCCTGCCAGTCATGTTACATTTTCCACTGCAAATGTTTGCATATTTCTTCAGAAATACCCCCCCCCTTTCTTATACTTTCCCTTCTAGGTCCCCCTGCTACATCTTTATTATTCTATGTCTGGTTCTAGTCTCCAAGCATGAATACTCCTGCTGCAAGCCAATTACCTCTCCGATAACTCTCCTTTTCTTAAGCGCCTTTATTAAATTATCACTTAAGACATAGGCAAACATACATCAACAGAAAAGAAAACAAACCACATTAAGTTTTTCTTTTCACATACGTTATATATCACATATCCTTTCTTTCTTTATAATGATAATCAGTCTATTACATCATTTGCTCAATTTCAGTCTTCCCTTAAATCTCATTCCTTCCTCTTCCTGAACATTATGTTGCATGAACTGTTCTCACAATTTCCATTTATTTCTAATTCATTCCTTCCCTTTTCTAAAGATCCTCCTTCAGCTCTTTAATCTCTTTTGTAATATTCAACACTTCAAATTATGTTGCTTTAGAGTTTGATTTCCATTTTCTTTTAATTGCTTTTATGGCAGCCAACAAAATTACACTTAACAAGGACTTACTATGTCTGGGCAGTTCAGATCCTGTGTCCTAACTCAAAAGGATCATTTACTTGGTTACAGCCATTTTCTCACTAAATATTTCTGAGAGTACTCTATAAGGAATTTTTAGTATCTGTCAACTCATTATGCTTCCAACATGTTATGTTCCCAGTTAGCTCTTTTGCACTCATCACACCTCCAACATTTGCTATCTACATGAGGAAAATTTCTTTAAAGTCTGGTTGTAGTATAAAAATACTTATGCAAACACTTTTAAGCAAAAATACTAAATCTTCTGGATTTTGTTTTATACTTGGGAGCCATCGCCTAAAATTCTCTTAAGCTCCTTAATTTTTTTTTTGTAAAATATAATTCAATGTCAAAGTAGTCCTTCCATGTCAAGAACCTCATCACATATCTACTATTACCACCTGCCTCTATCATTACTGCACCCCATCTCACAATAAGTATTACTCCCCTTACACGCTTCCCTTTTCATCTTGATACTTTACTGAATAACCTTGGTATATCTCCTAAATATCTGTATGAATATTTCACCTTTGCATGGCTTCTCTCACACCTCGATAATACTGTTTTCCTCTCTCTGTCTTTCCTTTATTTGCTGCTTTTATTGGTTAGTATTTATTCTTTCCATTTCATCATCTCCTGAAACGTTATTTTATTTTTTGCATATCTTGTAGGACTGGTACTCCTAAACTTTCCTCTAATACTTCCAAGATTATTTCCAAGAAATCTCTCTCTTAAATCCTTCACTCCATACTTCTATCATTTCCTTCCAGTCTGCACTATATATTTGTAAGAAACTACTTACCTCTGGCACTCCTAATCCTCCCTTATCTTTTGGTAATGTCAAAATTCTCCAAGATAGCCTTGGTTTTTCTCCGTCCTATATATACAGTTCCTTATCTGCCTCACCTTTCTCATATACACTTCTTTTGGGTTACTCAAAAATAATAGGCCTGAGTACAGAACTATGATAATATATATATATATATATATATATATATATATATATATATATATATATATATATATATATATAGCTGCATTACATTTATCCTTTGATCAGACTCTAATTTAACAATTTTCCATTTCTACATTTGTTTTTTTTATATAATTTTGTATTTCTTTATTTTCTCCATATACTCATTACATGTTTGATGCCTTCTTCCTCTGAATTCATATTTATGCCTATCACCTGAGATATTCCCTTAAACAAAACTTATGTACTCACCATAACTATGCATCTGTGTTGCTTATTTTCATTCTTCCTCAATGAATGGGTCCGGGATCCAACCTAAGATCTGGCTCAGCCACATTTCTTTCAGATTCTTGGATCCGACTCTGAAGCTCCCTTTATCCATAATGCCCCAGACCCCTATCTATATTACCTCAGATCACGTTTGCTGCTCAAATCAGAAAAAAATGGTTATAGCTCATCTAAAAGATGAAGATAGAAAAAGGGCTCAAACAGGAAAAGTGGTTCCAATATTTGTGTCAGAACACTTCCAAAAGCAATGGAAAAGAGGTGATGAGGAAAATGAAGAACGCAGATGCATAGTTATGGTGAGTGCATAACTTTTATATCTTGTCATTTTCATTCATTCCTGAACAAAGGGACAGAGTCCTCAGCTTTGATAACCTTGGGTCGCCCTCATGGAAGCATGTTCAGGAGTACCACAGAACCAAAGGCAGCACTGCTTCTGGAAATGAGATCCAATTTGTAAAGAATCATAAAGGTACATGCAGTGGACCAAGTGGTTGCAGCACAACTAACAGAAGCTCTGGCCCAGAAAGCAGATGAAATAGCCATGGATCTAGTGGAGTGAGCTTTTTGATATCTCGGCAAAGGTATACCTCATTCAGCATAAACTTATGAAATGCAATCCGTTAACCATTTAGCTAAGGTAACTTTAAAAACTGGTTTTCCCAATCTACTGGGGCAAAGGAGACAAATAACTGGTTGTTTTTTTCTAAAAACCTTCATGCTATGCAGATAAAAATGAAGTGATCTATGTAATCTAAGAGGTGAAGCGTCTATTTGCTTTTATTAGAAAAATTTGAAAAGAACACAGGTAAACTGATCACCTGACTGATCTTCACCTCAGAAGCTACTTTGGCCAGAAAAGATGGATTATTATGTAAAGTGACCCTCTCTTTGTGGAAACTCAAGCAAGATGATTTTGAGGAGAGTGCTTGGAGTTCAGAAACTCACCTAGCTGAGGTGATGGCCACTAGGAAGATTTGTCTTCAAAGAAAAAAAATTGAGATCAAACTTGGCTGACAGCTCAAAAAAGAAGGAAGAGTCAAATTCTGCGACACGAGTGCAAGGCCCCATTATGGAGTAAAATCTTTAAATCAGAGGTCTAAGCAAAATAAGGTACCTTTAAGAAAAACTTGGCTTTGCATAACCTGGAGAAAACTAAAGGGAAAGTATTGTCTCCAGTGTGAAAATTGGAGATGGCTGACATGTGAACTTTGACTGTGGAAAACCAGCTCCTTCTTGAAAAACTGAAGCAAGAAAATCTAAAACATCAGGAATAGGTGCAGTAAAAGAATCCAATTCTCTCAGATGGGTCCAATAAGAAAATTGCTTCTTTTTACTCTTGTATACTTTTCTAGTGGAGGCTTTTTTGGGATGATATCAAAACCTGGTGGACCAGGAAAGAAAGCCCAGACTGTCTTACCATCATTAGAATTGGAGAAACCATGCAGTCAGCTTGAGTCCTAGAATGCCTGGGTGAGTCGTCCCTGTGGGATGAGTGGCCAGACATGGAGGGGGAGCTAGTGTCCAAGGCAGACAGTAGATGAGACCAAAGGAAGAGGAACCACACTAGATGAGGCCAAAAGGAGGCAATGAGAATAACCTTTTTCTTCAGCCACAGTACTTTCTGAAGAAGTTTGGGGATTAGAGGTAATGGCGGGAGGGGGTGTAAAGGAGTCCGGAGAGCCAAACGTGGACCACAGCATCTCCCGGTGACCCCCCCCCCGAGGGGGATTAGGGCAAAGAACCTGCTGCACTTGTTGAGGGGAGAGGCAAAGGGATCACAGCAATCTTGACCCCAGAGATGGAAGACACTCTCCGCCATTGCTTGATTTATAGAACATTTGTGAGGCATCAGAATGGTCCTGCTGAGTTTGTTGGCTACCATGTTGGATTTCCCCAATATGTATACTGGTAGCAGGAAGTGGTTGAAGGAGACTGCCTACTGCCACAAACACACACACACACACACTGCTTCTCAAGAACGGGTGAAGGACAGAGTTCCCCAGTTTGTTGATGCACCAAACCACAGACATGTCTGCTTGGATAGCAATTGTCCCTACAGGAAGACAGTTCTGAAAAGCTTGCAATGCTAGGAGGACTGCTCACATCTTAAGGACACTGATAAGTAAATTGGTCTCTTCTGCTGACCACATGCCTTAGTCAATCACAAGAAATGCCCCCCCCCATCCCAACTGGGAGGTTTTCATGGTCACCATTGCTACTGGGGGTGGGAATAGAAAGGCAAGACCCTGACAAACTTAACTGGAGTAAATCCACCAAAGCAGGGAGCTCCTGCAAACCCAAGAAAGCTTTATAGGACGGGTCAGAGGCTTTTGAAAAATTGACCACTGGACATAGAGTCCAATGAAGAACACACATGTGGAAAAGAGCAGTTAGTAGTAAGGTAATCTCAGCAGCCATTGCTCCCAAGTCCTGAAGAACCAGTTTTGCTGGGGGAGAAGGGTGCGAAAGTATCTCTCTGACATGCAATGCTAACGACTGTACTCTGTTTGGTGGAAGAAAGGACAACTGACTAGCTGTGCCCTGACAAGCTCCGATAAACTCCAAGACTTGAACTTGCTGTACATGGAACAGGGAATAACCGACTGTGATCCCTAAAGACTGACAACTAGAGTAAGTTGTTCCTGGCCTTTTTGAGGACAGGCCTGTTTGGGACAGTGAGAAGCCAGTCATCTAAGTAAGGACAGTCCCAGCAGTGAGAGATAAGCTGCCACAACTATGCATTTTAACACCCTGGGGACTGTGGTGAGACCAAAGGCCAGGGATCTGAACTGGTAATGACAATCCCCCAACAAAAACTGCAGATATCGCTGGGTGCGTTTGTTCATTTTTGAGGTGACAGTATGCATTCTGGAGATCTATATAGCACATCCAGTCGGCCTTCTGCAGAAGAGGCAGAATGGACTGAATTGTGACCTAATGGAACTTGGAGTTTGTTACAAACTGATTTACATTGCTGAGATCAAAAATGGGCCTCAGGTCCCCTGTTTTCTTTGGCACTAAAAAGATCCTTCAGTAAGTTCTGAATAATCTCTGGTCTGGTGGGACATATTGGATGACCCTTTTGTCCAGTAGCTTTTAATTTTTAAGGCTGCTAACTTCCACTGATTGGGAGGAACATTGGGGAGATTTTTCATTCTGCATGGTGTGAGTTGCAAAAAGGGAATGCAATATCACCTGGATATACTTTTTTTGTACCCAAGTGACTTTGTGATAGATGCCCAGGCTTCCACGTGCAGGGACAAAAGTGCCCCTTCACTGCCTTCGGAGATGAGCTATCAGGCAACCTTTCAGGAGCACTAAAAGGGTCTTTCCAAAAATGAACCTCAAAACCCTTGGTTTTGCAGCCTTCCTCTTTCACAGGGGGGGGGGGTCTCTTCTGTTGGAACTCCCCCTGCCTGTTGCAGAACAATGCCCTCATGAGTCTTGAGACGGTCCTTGTGATTTTCGCAATCACATCTTTTTCCTAGAGAAGTTTCTCTGCGCAATGGAAAAACTGGTTCCCATGGCAGACTAGGTCTGTCCATCTTGCTCACTATGGGAGAGTGTTTCTTTTACTGTGGGCCCAAACAAAGCAGATCCATCAAAAGGAGCATTGATGAAAGAAATCTTAAAGGGCTACACAAAGTCATACAAGCACATCCAGGCATGTCTCCTGATGGCTATGCCCGAACCCACTGCCCATAAGGAACTTTCTGCTGTATGAGAGAGATTAACCTCATGGATGCATTAGAAATAGACTGAAGGATGGCCAGATGCCAAGAAAACTGTTTAAGTTCCTCTGCCAACATGGACCCAGGATTAGACTTGGAGAGCACCTTAATTGGTCTTACTGCAATCTGGTAAAATGTGCCGAGTAGTTGAGCAACTGTACAGCAAAGGTAGCTGAGGCCTAAACGCACTTTCCAAACCGGTCCACTGCCCCACACTCTCTACTAGAAGGATGAACAGAAGAGGTTTGTTCAGATAGCTCCTTTTTTTGACTGCTGCAGCAATGGCATCCATGGTAACTCCCTTACTCCAATGAAGCCTCTCTGAGTGGAATTAAAAAGTTGTCTGGGAGACAGGGAATTAGTTCCAGTGTATCCGGTTCCTCTCATGGCTGGCGAGACACCAGATCTCTAAGGCCATCCCAAATGAGGGCGTAACCCAAGACATACATGGGTTGGATACCCAAAAGATTGCCCCTTCCTCCTTCCACTTCATCTTCTATCAGATCCTCCTGAAGTCTCTCTGAAGCAGATGTGGATAGGATGATGAGAAAGTTTCTCAGACCTCCAGGAGGTGGTTTAGGAACACCGACTCCTCCTGGGAAAGGGGGTGGGGGGTGGAAGACCATCCATCTTTCTGGTCAAGGATCCTAGAATGTCTCCAAAGGAGACGTCTTCTCACTGAGAACTTGAGGACACCTCCCCTACATCAAAGTCGGCGTCTTCGGTTAAAGATTCCTGAGGGGAATCTATGTGCCTCCTTTTACAAAATCCCTTCCAGGGGACCTACTCAGTGGGATGAACTGGACAGGAATCAGAAGATAGGGGAAGTTCGTGGGTAGGAACTGCCTGGAAGCTCATATGTGCCGGCTCTTCCTGAGGGACAGATTGATGAGGCTCAAAAGTCAAATCCAAAGGAGATATGGAGGTAGGATCCGAAGGAGCAGAAGCAGAATGTACTCTTAGGTGAGAGAAAGCCCCCTTCACCACCCTGAAAGCAGAAAGACCAGGAGAAGCTGTTGTCAGCTTTATTAGAGCCATAGCTCCAGGTGTCATTAAGTTCCAACCTCACTCAGGCTCCTGCCAGGACAGAGGAGTTGAACCCAAGCTGTCTAATGCCAAGGCTCCGAAAGTCTTGGAGTCAAAGGCATCCACTTGCATCAGGTGCCAATGCTTCGGCTCAGAGACTCTTCCTATTTGGAGAGGGGGGGTAGGTGACAAATGAGTCAGAGACACCATTTAGCGGTCTTCAGATCTGATGCTTCAACTCTCAGGCTTCTTGTATTGGAGCTCTCCAAAACTGCTGGACGGATGGGAGAAGAGAGAATGGAACTGGACACAAAATGAAAGTTCACAGATCCAATGGGAGATTAAGCCAGTATCGATCTGAACTCTGAGGAAATTCCTCATCATCCTATCCACATCTGCTTCAGAGAGGCTTTCGGAGGCTCTGATAGATGATGAAGTGGAAGGAAGATGGAACAATCTTTTGGGACTCCCTTGTATGAATGGAGATCGAGCCTAGTGAAAATATGCTCTGAAGTGAAATGGGGACTTCAGGGTCGAGTAGACTTGGACATCCCAGACACAGGATCCGAATGCTTGGGCTGTTTGGCAAGTGGCTCTAATGCAGCAGCAGTTTTAGCAGGCTGGACAGGATAGTGTTTTCTATGCTCCCTGGGCCCCGAAGCACATAGACTTTTTGGTGAAGGTGGGAACCCCTGAGAAGAAAGCTGAGTAAAAACAAGCAGAATCAGGTAGCAAACCCTTCAGAACTAACTTATTATGCCTATCTCTTACGGCCTGAGAGTTGAAACCTGCACAGATTTGACACGGGTTTTCCAGATGGGCTGCTCCTAAGCAACAGACACTTCCTGTTCCTGTGGGCATCAGAGCTGAGTACCTTATGCCCACAGGAAGTGTATTTCTTGAATCCTGTCGGCTTTTCAGCCATCTTAGCATGAAAGGAGAAAAGGATGAGGAGAGAGAGAACAGTCTTTTTTTAGCTGGTACAGAATAGTAGTAAAAAAAGAAACCAGCAATGGTATTAAATAACTACCCTAAAGGCAGGCAAGAAAGTTTTTATCAAAGGGAAAGGCAAGCAATTGCTGGCAATGGTAAAGAGAAATATCCAATAGTACAGGTAGGAAGAAGAAACACACGAGTAAAGGGAGGATAGAAAATTAGATAAGTATAACTAAGAAAAGGATTTAAAAATCTAATATTCACTCACAAAAAAGTGAATAATCCCAGAGCTCGAGAGAGCATGACCCAGGTCTGTACCATAACTGTGACAAACGAGATCTGGGATAATACAGTGGTCTGGGGCATTATGAGTAAAGGGTGGACCTCAAGAGAATCAAACACAAGCGTCTGAAAGAAGTGTGGCTGAGCCAGATCAGTGACCCATTCGTTGACGAATGAATAAAATGGCATCAGACTATTTTATATCCTGCCTTCTTGCCAAAACTTTGCAATCCCCACCAAAACTTTCTTAAGTCCTCCTTTGGGTTTGTAACTACTATTAATGGCTTCCCTTCATTTGATCACTGAACCAGATGTCAAAACCCATATGGCTGGCAATTTAGTTTGTTGAACCATTCTGCCTCAGATAGTGGCACAGTGGGGAACAGGGAATTTGAGTTTTTCTCCACTGTAGTGTGATCTCAGAGTTCGTACATATTACTAGGACATGAGGTTGGGCTTGCCCCCCCCCCCCCCTGCAAAAACATTTTTGTTTCTGGGTGGTGCTTGGGTCTTTTAATTGATCTAAAAACTAAATTGTTCATATGAATTTTGACAATCTGGTTCATCAATCAAATGACGTTACGACTGCTGAATCCTACACAAACGCACTCTATAAGCACTTACACAAGTGCATGGATCATGCTATTCCAAACAGAACCCAGACGCTATCCTCCAAAAAAAAGGAAGCCAATCTGGTGGTCCCCTGCCATAAGCAAACTCTACAACAGAAGGAAGAAACTGTTGCAAAACAGAGTAAAATCACATGAGTGGAGGAGCTCCCAGGTCAGCCTCAGTAAGAAGCAGAGCTCCATTATAAGATCCTCTAAAGCTAGCTACAAAAAGAAAATCGACACTGATTCTAAGAGCAACCACAAAGCATTCTATAGCTATGTCAAGAATCTCAATGGCAACACCCAGATCTGCTCTATGTCACAGCACAACGGCACAAAAATTACAGAACCAACTGATATTGCCAACATCCTGGCAGATCTATGTTACAGCACAACGGCACGAAAATTACAGAACCAACTGATATTGCCAACATCCTGGCAGATAGGTTCAGTGCTAACTTTACCCCCCTAAAGGGCCCATATTTATACAGGAAGAATGCAGAGTCCCTGTAATCACATCTATGCAGGTAAAAGCTGCACTCTCTAAAACCAAAAACACACCATGGGACAACATCCCAGGTTTCGTTTTACACGAACCTCAGAACGAACTGGCTCCCCGCCTAAGCACCATGTTCAATCATAGTCTCGCGTCAGGTTTTGTGCCCACTGAATGGCGCACAGCAACAGTTATCCCACTCCACACAGGGGGAGCCACCACTGATCCTGGGAACTATCGCCCTATTAGCTTGACGAGCCTGGTCTGCAAGGCCATGGAACTTATCATGGAACTCATAAGCAAAGACATTGGTAGACTCCAAACTCTGGACCCCACCCAGATCGGGTTTGTGAAAGGCAGATCATACCTTCAGAACCAGATCGCCTTTTTTGAGGCAGTCGCCAATGCCGTAGATGAGGGTAAGTTGGTTCACACAGCCTATCTTGACCTCGCCAAGGCTTTCAACTGCATCCCTCATTCTGGAATTATAGCTAAGCTCACTAAACTAGGTATAAATCCCTACGTCACAAGATGGGTTGCCAACTGGCTCACTGACAGAACCCACACTGTAAAAGTTGCAGACTCCAAATCTGACTTCAAACTAGTGACAAGTGGAGTACCACAGGGTTCAGTCCTAGGACCTCTCCTGTTATCTACTTCTCTGAAATACAAGCTAAAACAGAAGGCCTCTGTCTAACGAAGTTCACAGATGACTGTAAACTAGGAGCCATAGTCGAGTCCCCAAATGATGTGGACATCCTACAGAAGGGTCTCACTGAGACAGATGCCGGGTGTCAGAGGAATGGCCTCAAGCTCAATACCAAGAAGTGCACTGTCATCCCCTTTGATAAAAACTCGGTACCCATGAACTACCACAAACAGCAGTCTACTTAACACCGAATGTGTGATAAGAGTCCTTGAGGCCCAAGGTGGACAGTAGTCTCTCCTTTGATAATCACAACGCCACAGTAGTCAGGAAATCCTTCTGTGTGGTACACCTCATCACAAAAGGGTTCTCACCCAGGAAAAAAGAGGTCATTGTTCCCCTTCTACTCGGCACTCATTAGACCCACTATAGAGTAGAGTACAGAGCCCCTTTTGGAATATGCCTCAAGACAGCTGCAGCAGCTGGAAAGGCCACAGAAGTACCTCACAGAGGACTACTGGACTCAAACAGATGCCCTACACTGACAGTCTCAAAAAACTCCAGCCTTATTATGTAGCATACCGCCTACTCCGAAGAGATCTCTGCCTAAACACAAAGCTATGTTAAACCCAGAGCTGTTGGACATGCTACACCTAAAGCAATCCCAATCCCTCCAAGCTACACACTCTACGGACCTAAACCTTGTCACCACAATAAACAGGACATGCTGGAGGGATAGATTCCTGTCCCAGAGACTTCTCATACTCTTGAACAAGCTACCCATCTATGTCAAGCAATGTTCCTCATTAGCACTCTTCAAGAAAAATCTTGATGAGTGGATGGGAAATAGGAAATACACCCCGGGGATCACTTCTGTGGCTCTGCTCAACAGGGGCACAGGAAATTAACTTTCTTGGGTGGCGTAAGAAAGGGAATCTTGTTGGCTAGGCTTACTTAGGCCTTTGGGCAAATAGCCTAGTACCTACCTATGAACTAGATCCCTTAGAAATTCATAAATTGCACATAGCACAATTTTCTCTGCCTTTCTGCCTAGTCATAGCTCTCCATCAGTGCCTCTCTTATGAGTTTAGCTAGTGGTTCTAGATAGATGGCAAAATGTAATGGAGACAGCTGGCATCTGTCATTCTCATGCCTTTCTAGTACTATTTCCCTGGAAAGTCTTGCCTGTACTGCCACCCTACCCTTGCTCCCACCCCTATTTATCACCCATTCCTGGGGGAAGCTCCACTTCTGTATTACGTTAAACAGTTATCACTATTACACACGGCTTAAGCTTTCTCGGGATCTAGTGAGAGGACTGCCACTTCCTTCATTTTCTGCTGTGCATCCAGTACTATTAATAAAGTTTTAATAATACTGTACTCTGTCTTCCACCTCCCATAAACCCAGTCTGGTTTTCAAGTACTATTTCTGGTAATATCCTTGCTAGCTTTTCAGTCATTGTTGTCATGAAACGCTTATAATCATGGTTTCAACAAAAACTGGTTCTTGGGAGCGGACACCACCTTCTTTGTGTATGACTGCTTCTACAGCCTCCTCCATCATGGCACTGGTTTTGGTTTTCAAGACAGCAGAGAAGAGAGTGATATCCAACAGCAGTTCTCAAAGCAACTTCACACACAAGAATGGTGCAACAATCCAGATAACTTGACAAGACATCCTCCCTTTCATACATTCATGGCTCTAATAAAATCAGCACACCGCCAATGTCCACAATGCTGCAGGCTGACTACAAGAAGGCAAAAGAGGGAAAAGTGAAGTCTGCAAAGCATAATTTATATGGGCCACTTTGACATTTGAGGCATTCTCTTATTTTAGATTATAAATTGTTATTTTCCAGCACATTCGGGGCAGTTGAGAGGCATGACTATATCATTCTTCATTCAACACCGCACAGCAATAGTGCTGAATGTTTACTGGTTCAGAACTTCACATAAAAATTTATTAAAGTTTTATGGAAGTACAACTACAATATGCTTTTACATAGCTAGGAATATACTTTGCTGTGCTGGGTGTTCTTAATATGCATACATACATACACAGCCTTTCATTCTTCCATCTCTTCAATGAATTTTACATTCTGTCAAAATGTGCACAGTTATGAGACGACTACATGTACAGTCCACCTACAAGAAAGATTCGTCCTGACAGTCACATTAACTGACAAGCAGTTGTTGTGTTATGAATAATTAAATGTGTGAAACAGGAGCTCCTTTTCTCCAAAATAATGCTTCTATTTGAATAGCTACAGCCACTGCTTTACTTTCAGTGCAACTGGCTGGCTGGAATCTGTTTAAAAAGGCAGTTATTAACAATTTGTGTTCAACTTCTAAGATGGCTGCACACTGAGTAACAGTTTGCGTTCAAATGCTTTTCCTAACTTTTTTCACAGGTGTTACTTTGTTGGGCTTTGCCTGAAGTAACAGCTCCAGGTGTGTGCACTGTTTGAACACTGGCCAACAATGAACTTTTCTATATAAAGCTTGCTTCTATGTGCAGAATCTTGTCTTTGTGGGTTAGGCACATGCAAAAGACAGTGCAGTATGTGACAGAAATTACAATCTACTTGGCCACCAAAATACATTTATCAAACTCCTTACATTAAAAGACACTGCAGAATAAGTACAGACCCTAGAACATATAATAAGAGTACCATTTTCAGTATTTTATTTTCATTAAGTATTTTAAAAGCACATGGTAGCTTTTTCCTTTTTACATAGTTGTGGTTTGGAAATTAAGCACATACGTACTGCATAAGCACTTCCGTCTGTGTGAATATTTGGATTTGGTGCTTATTTTAATTAAAGTTATTCAGTATATTTTAAACTATTTTACTGTCTGATTCTGTTGCTTTACTTCAAATATGTGTGTGTGTATACATTATATATACATATTATATATATATATATATATATATATATATATATATATATATATATATATATATAGAGAGAGAGAGAGAGAGAGATATGTATACACACACACATTTATACATGTATACACACACACATTATATATATATATGTATACATATATATATATGTGTATATATATATATATATATATATATGTGTGTGTGTGTATATATATATATATATATATATATATATATATATATATATATATAGAGAGAGAGAGAGAGATGTAAATTAAATAACTGAAAACACCCGCAGTCGACTGGCATGATGACAGAATTTAGGGGTGACCTATGTAAATGTCTTCCACCTGTATCCACCAGCAAAGGTGGTTTCTGCTTCTGCATACTGGAGTAAGTTTTAATGGGAAGGGTAGAGACCACTGAACAGCTGGAGTCCATTGAAGAACATGCATACAGTAACGTGCTAATGGGACAACTACTCCGATAGACAATGCCATGAAACCTATGACGAGCCTGGCAGGAGGAGTAGAATGAGAAAGAATTTGTTGAACCTGGGACTTGATTGTATCTGTACAATGAGGAAGTACAGAAGCAATCTATCGTACTGTGGTTAAACAAACACCAATGAACACCAGGCTATATGTACCAGAACTAATTTGGACTTGGAAATGTTGACTCCAATGCCTAGTCCTTGGCAAACATGGAGAAAATATTCCCTGGACTGTTTAAGGAGGTGCCTTGTTGGGGTAGTGAAGAGCCAGTCATCTAGGTCTGGAAACACTCGTAATCCTTGCTGCCTCAGGTGAGCTGCTACCACTGCCATATACACTTGGTAAACATCCTGGAGGCCATGGTGAGTCCAAATGGCAGGGCTCCGAACTGATAGTGGCTGGCTCCCTACCAAAAGCGCAAGCATCTTTGGGAGCGCATGTTTATTTTGATGTGCTAGTATGTGCTCTGAAGATTGACTGACCACATCCAATTGTCCCTTGTGTAGGTGGAATGGACTGAACTGTGACCATTCAGAACTTTGATTTACTCGCATATTGCTTCAGAATCCATATATCCAAAACTGGTCTTAGGTCACTGTCTTTTCTGGCACTAAAAGAACCTTGAGGAAGTTCCGAATCTTCTCCGGTATGGTGAGAGCTCTTGGATGACCCTTCTGTCCAGCAAGCTTTACTTGTCTCAGGACTTTATTTTCTGTGCTCAGAGCTATCCAGAATTTGCTGTGGTAGAGGGAAGTCCTACTGCCTACCAGCGGAACTGGTGAGTATTGTACTGCCTATCTAATGCTAGAGGAGTGGTTTCCAGCTCTGAAATTGTAATTTTATTAGCCTTTTTGGGCTGATTTCTATCCCTTTCAACTTTCTGGCTTAAAGACGCGTGTGTTTGCACATTTTTCACATCGTGCAGCACAGCGAGGCTACAGTTAAACTATTCCAGGTGCCAGAAAGTCTGCTCTTCAAATTTTCCCTTAAAACTAGCTGGTTTCTCAGTAGTAGCACTAAAATCTGAACCCCTGTGACTAGCACTGGAAAGCACTAGGAAGCACTCAGCTCTCCTTGTCAATAGGGAGAAATTAATCATAAGCACTAAACAGCCTATAATTGCAAAGTACCTTCCAAAGGTAAGGGAAAACAGCTCTTAAACTTTACAAAAAAGCACCTAAACAGGCATGTCCAAGGGTCAGCTTCTGGTGATTACTCCTGTCCACATGGTGAATCTGAGCATACTGGGGCAATGCGGCAACTGCCTCATGTACACAGACAATCTTCTCCCCCTACCACCCAACACTACAACCTGCGAGAGATGCACTTACATAGCCAAACTGGAAGCAAAGTTCTCTCCGGCCAAGATTGTGCTAGACCGTCAAGAGGAGAAGGTTAACACCTGCATTACACCTCATGCAACCCATAGCACTTCAAAACCCACACCATCAACACCCACACATAGCAACAGTAAACCCACATATGCGGAGGCCCTTAACATTAACCTGCCCAAGCAACAAGGACCTCTGAAGCCGAAATGCAAAGAAACACCAGTTCACAACCAAAGTGACACATAGCTCACAACACCAGTGTGCCACCCAACAACAGCCCCTAAGGCAATACAATGTACACAACACTTCAGTCATAGGTGACTCTATAGTCAGGCACACTGATGTCCCACTCACCAGGCTGAACAAGGAGAAAATTACAGTCAGCTGCCTGTCGGGTGCCAGGATCCGCCACATAACGCATGCACTCAAGTCACTCTACAACAAGTACAAATGCGACTCTGTCATTGTCCATGCTGGAGTGAATGACTTGAAATGTACCTCCCTGGACTACATGAAAAGAGACATGGAAGAGCTCTTGGATCATGTGACCCAGGCAGGTATGACCCTAGCCCTGAGAAGCATCCTGCCTTTGCCCAGAATGATACCACAGTATAAGGACAAAATGATTGACATCAACAAATGGTTAAGCTTCTGGTGTAATTCAGAGGGGATCCAGTATTTGTCTGCCTGGGAAGACATGATCAACAAACCATGATGCTTGCCAGAGATGGTCTGCACCAGTCAACCCTGGGATTCAGGTTACTGGCTAAAGCTCTTGCCACCCCTAGAGTGCCTTTTTTATGCAAGGTTCAAAGGATAAAACCACCATCGTAACGGATACAAGCATGCAAAATCTGAAGGTAATGCTACTCAATGCTAGAAGTCTAAACCTCAAAATGCACTCTCTCGAGGCACTCCTAAAAATGGAGAACATCGATATCTGTGCAGTAACTGACACCTGGTTCAAGGCTCCCAAGACCACCCTTGTAATACCAGGCTACAATTCTTACCACACTTTTCGGCCACAAAAACAAGACCGAAACACTAAAGGTGGAGGAGTGTCCATATTCACCAAGGATATTCACACCTCCAGGCTAATTGCCCAACACAATGCATCTGAAATTCTCCTGGTGCAACTAACACTAGGTAAGACTGAAATCCAAATTGTAACTTACTACAGATCCCCCACCATGCCCCAAGATTCTCAATACACCTTTCTAAACATACTGGAAAATATTAAGATACAACCAAACACCGTAATACTGAGTGATTTCAACTACTCTGCCATTAATTGGGAAAACTACTCTGGTACCAACTCCTTTTCCCAACAGTTCTTGGAATTCATAAATTCCAACGGCCTAGATCAACTAATCCATTGTCCCACCAGGGGCTCCAATATCCTAGACCTGGTTATTACCAACATGGGAGCTAGATGCTCCACACCAGTGGTCACCCCCTCATTGGTCAGGTCTGACCATAACCAAATCACCCTTGACATCCACATCCCACCCCCACCCCCCAGTAAAGAAACCTCCTTAAAAAACTTCTCCAAAGCCAACTTCATGCTACTGAAGTCAGAAGTGACAAACTTCACAAAACCCACGCAGATGGGATCTGGAAGTTCGACTGCAGAATCCTACACTAAGGCACTGTACGAGCACATCCACTAGTGCATGAATCGTGCCATCCCAAATAGAACCAAGATGCTTTTCTCCAAAAAAAGGAAGCCAATCTGGTAGTCCCCTGCTATAAACAAACTATACAACAGAAGGAAGAAACTGTTGCAGAAAAGAAGAAAATCCCAGGATGCAAAAAACTCCCTCACCAGCCTCAGTAAGAAGCTGAAATCCCTCATAAAATCCTCAAAAGCTAGTTACTAAAATAAAATTGCCAAAGATTCCAAATACAACCACAAGGCATTCTATAGTTTTGTCAAGAATCTAAATGACAATGCTCAAGTCTGCTCTGAGCTACAACAGAATGGCATTAAATATACTGATCCCACGGAAATTGTCAATATCCTGGCAGATCAATTCAGTGCCAACTTCACCCCCCCCTCACCCCCTAAAGGGCCCATCTCAATACTGGAAGATTGCCAAATTCCGATAATCACGGCCACACAGGTAGAAAACGCACTCTCCAAAGCTAAGAATACAGCATCCATGGGACCAGATGACATCCCAGGCTGTGTACTACATGAACTACAAAATGAACTGGCACCTCACCTAAGTGTCATGTTTAATCATAGCCTCACCTCAGGCTTTGTGCCCACTGAGTGGCGCACATCTACAGTAATCCCACTCCACAAGGGACGATCCGCCTTGGATCCCGGGAACTACCGTCCCATCAGTCTGACAAGCCTGATTTGCAAGGGCATGGAACGCGTTATTGTGGAACTTATAAACAAAGACATTGACAACCTTCAAACACTGGACCCCACCCAGTTTGGGTTTGTGAAGGGCCGATCATGTCTCCTGAATCTGATTGACTTCTTCGAATCAATCTCCAGAGCTGTGGACGAGGGTAAGGCGGTCCACACAGCCTATCTGGACCTCGCCAAGGCCTTCGACACCATCCCCCACTCTGGAATCATAGATAAACTTACTGAGCTGGGCATAAATCCCTACATCACTCGATGGGCTGCCAACTGGCTTACTGACAGAACCCAGACTGTAAAAGTAGCCGACTCAAAGCATTTCTTTCACAGAAGGGCCAAACAAGGATGTTCCATCGAAAGCAGCATTAATGAAAGAAGATTTGAAAGGCTCTGCAAAGTCACATAACTGCACTCAGGCATGTCTCCTTACAGCAATGCCTGAACTGTCTGCTCGTGAGGTACCCTCTTGCTGCCTGAAGCTTCAACCTCATGGACACAATGGAAATAGATAATAGAGTGGCCAACTGTGAGGATGATCTTTTATAGTCCTCTGCAGACATGGACTGAGAGAGAGACACAGAGAGAGAGGTTTCTGAGAGCACCTTGGTCAAATCCCTCTGCAACTTTACGTCAAATAATTCAGGGACTTCAAGGCAAAGGAAGAAATATAAAAAAACAGTTTATATACATGCATCTAAAACACAAACATAACTAAAACCAAAGTAAACCAAAATACAAAAAAGACGGCTGACGAGTAAAGAATACCACCACCACCACCAGAGACAAAGAAGTCAGTTAACAAGTACTTTCATTCTTTTAACAGTAGTACGGAATTTCATCAGATTAAAACAACTTTCAAGGTTCACCAATAAATACACATGCTCATTCAATCAATTTAAAATTTCAGTTGATAACTGTAGATAATGATCAATTAAACAACTATAAACCTGTAAGAAAATAATCATAAACAATTTAACAAATACATTTTTTCCACAAGGGAAGTGACAGACATGGTCTTCCCTTTCTGTTCAAAGCGGAAGGTAGGAAACTGCCAATCAACTATATGCCAGAGAAATTACCAATCGAAAGAGAAGCCGATACCAGTAAGAAATCTCATACTTTAAGAATGACACAAAGTTGGTTCATATTAAGTCCGCCTTCAAAGCTAATAAACTTGTGAAAGAGACTCTCCCCGGGGATTCATGAAGCTCAGGGCAAGGACGGCGTTACTTTGTGCCGACCATGCGGCATAGAGATGTTGCAGCAGCACCACATGCATATTAATGAAGGCGCACTGCCGTAATGGCCACATGCATAGGAAACGTACGCGAGTGCACGGGGCGTGAACATGTCGGCTACATACGCACAACCTAAAATGCTGACTAATACAGCCGGCCTCTAATAGTAATCACTCCTGTCAGTGTCCATGGATACTGAAATGTATGCAAAGCATACAGGACAGTTTTGTGAACTGCAAAATAAAAAGTAAACACAAAGGCAAGTAGCTGAATATTGAGTCCCCGTCCCTCCAACAAATGATATTCAAAACCCCGTGCCCATATTCCATTGTAGTGTCGATAGTTATACCAAGTGGAAGTGAAATGCATCGTGTTAGCGCGCCGCCAATTGCTAAGCCTAGCGCAATGCTTAGGGTTACCACCTGTTCCACACTGTGAGGGACAGTCCTGCTCTAGGCAGTTGCGTCCATACCAAAACCACTATAAATGTCAAATGTCCTGCATTTGTAGGACATAATTATGTCCCATTCTTTAAGTAATAGTCCCATACAATACTTATTTCGGTATGTAAAATACCTAAATGTTACAAGAAACAGAATAAGCAAGTAAACGAAACAAAACAAGCAACTAAACTGCTACAACAATAAAAGCTTATATTTAGGCATAAAACTAAACTACTACCCTTTGTATTGACCGTGGGTATGTGTTGGCCTGTAAACTCTGATGTGTGTCCCAAAAATGTCCCATCCTGGTCATATGAAAAGGCAGCAACCTTACCAATGGTCAGAGCATTTGCCCAATATCTGCCCATTCGTGGTCCAAGTCGTCCTTGTCAGGATGGCCCAAAGATGAACGGGTACTACCTGGGTCTACCTACCATGTCATGAAAGATAAGTATTTGCGTGTACCTATGTGCGTGAAGTACAGCATGTGAATGATCAGAAATGCTAGGGTAGTCCTCACAACCATATTGGTACCAGATATATGTACTGTACGCAATGTGTTTTGTTGACTATGCCATGGGCTATCAACCAGAGATGGGAAGGATGGTGTCTGTGGAATATGGGGTGGGAAGTGACAGGTAATGTAATAATTCGCCAAAGGGAGACTGGGTTGGATGCACAATAGGTGAACTGGAAATGTACGAGGGAGCAGTGGGTGAATCAGGAAGATAACCAAAGAACAAATATTCACATCTGCAATACAATCCCACAAAGGCATGAACATTAAAAAGTGCAATACACATGTACAGAAACGTTACCAACACATACCACATAATGGTCTGGCCTGAACTGAGCCATCCAACTCCAACACACCTGGATACATAATTGAATACCCATCATCCCCTCCACAGCACACCCCCCCCTCTTCCTGAACGTCGACCAATAGTGACCACTACTCATATCTAGAAGGCAGTCTCACCCTAGGCAATCTCAGGACTGCAAAATATGTATCTCTTGCATGTATAACCCTACCTTATTTTTGTAAAGCCAAAGGAATCGAGGTCATCGGACCCCACAATTTTTGGAAATCCCTCATGGGATAAGTATCTGTTCTAAACATTAGACTTGCTGTCACGTTACGATGTCCAGCCCTGTAGACATCTGGACACAAGTTGTTTGAGCAGTAGTTGTCAAAAAGACTGCAAGCCTCCAGCCAGTCATGCAGAACCTACGACCAGGGATTAAACACCTGACTAAGATGCACGTCTCCCCACGTGTATTATCGGGAATATATACCTTACACATTTGCATAGTGGCATTCGGATATAGGGTGATTAAGGTGCTTTAAAGCAGACGTAAGTTGGGTTACCACCAGTCACAATGAGGGACAGTCACTTTTTGGGCAGATGTGTCCTGACCAAAAATAATACAATGGCAAATGTCCTGTGATTGTAGGAAATACTTATGTCCCATATTTCATGTAACAGTTGCATAAAACAGTTATTTCTGAATGTAAAATTCATAAATGTTACACGAAACAGAATAAGCAACTAAACTGCAACAAGAATAAGCTTTCATTTAGGCAAATGAGTAAAGTTCTAACCTTTGTACTGACCAATTTTGGG